>NC_133327.1:381536687-381646687 GCF_042186555.1 Aquarana catesbeiana
CACCCTGCTGGGGTTACGTGAGTGTATTTATTGGTTTTATGATTACTTGTTAATAAATGTTTTTATTGTGCTAGTTTGCTTCCCTGTTTTTTTTAATATTTAATTGTGTGTATGGGATCTCAGACACTATGGCCTGAACATAAATAAAACACAACACCGCAATACTCTTTCAACAATTTTATTTTTTGGATAAAAATATTTGGCCGCTATTATCATTGATTTTGTTTCAAAAGACAATTTAACTTAAAATTCATATATCATATTTAAACCCAGCTCAGCCAGACTCAAGCTGAAATAAACTTCAGACTTAAATTTTATTTTTTTAAACCAACTGTCACCTTTTGAGACTAACACGAAAGGGACCTGACCACATAATATAGCGGCATCTGGGGGGGGGGGAGGTTGGGTTGGAGGATCCGCTGGATGGTCCACCCTCAGGCAACTGGCCCCGGACCCAGAGAGAAGGCCCCTTTTATACTGACCTCCTGATATTCTAGAACCTTCCATGGGGTCATATGACCTTTTTTAGCCTATAGGAAAATGAGGGGCTCTGTTTCTACAACTTTCCAGGTCAGCTGGCCTGGTTAAGCCAGACCTCCCGCTGATTTTAAATCAGCAGGGGACCTTGAAACGAATTCCTGTCACAATCCCATAAGGAAAAGGGAGGCCTTAAAACAGGCTTACCCCTACTTTTCCTTGTATTTTTGTTATACTCTGTCAACAGGAGGGTGTTCCCAGCACTCTGGTTCTTTCTTCCTACTTATAGCCGACATCTATCATTGAGCTCCTTCACTTTGTCATAGGAGCTTGTTTTGTCAAACCTCCCCTTCTCGGGTTCCCCCGTCCTAGCTCCAGGCTCCTCCTCTTCTCGGTGTGAAGCTCGATCCTGAGCCATGCTGTCTGCGTCTAAAGGTTTTAGTTACATTTAAGACATTAAATCTGAAGGGCCTGGTATGGATTTTGGGGGGACCCCAACGCAATTTTTTTTTAAATTTTGGTTTGGGGTTCCCCTTAATATTCATACCAGACCCGCAGGGCCTGGTAATGGACTGGGGGGGGGGACCCAATGCCGTTTTTTTCAATAAGTTTTATCTATATTGCCAATACCTGAGTTTTAAATGACTTTTTTTCCTTTAGAAATGTAATTTTGCTGTAGTACTATTCTAAACACGGGAAAACTGCATCACTTTACAGGCATACTATTTACTATAGACACCCCCCAGGCACAATATTTAAAGGAATATTTGATTTTTATTGTTTCACTTTAAGCATAATTAAAATCACTGCTCCTGGAAAAATTGCCATTTTTAAAACATTTTTTTGCATTGATACATGTCCCCTGGAGCAGGACCCAGGTCCCCAAACACTTTTTATGGCAATAACTTGCATATAAGCCTTTAAAATGAGCACTTTTGATTTTTCATGTTCGTGTCCCCCATAGACTTTAACGGTGTTCCCGTGTTTGTCCAAATTTTTTGCCTGTTCGCAAGTTCTAGTGCGAACCGAAAGGGGGGGGGGGTGTTTGGCTCATCCTTAATCCCTAATTGAGATATTGGGGATGTAAAAATTATATTTATTTAATGAACAACATACAACATTTTGTCTTGAAGTTTTAAATAGACAAATAAAAACTGTGATTGTTTTCAATATATTAATGGATGATTTGGTACCTTAAAGTCCTGTAGCTTTTTCTGTATGATAGGGAGTCTAATGTTTAGGACCCTGGTGCCCAGCCTGTGGCCTGGGGGTCGCATGTGGCCCTTTGACAACTTGTTATGGGGGGGGAGGGCCCCTGCAGACAGTAGTCAGTTTTCTCCTTAGCTAGGGCCTTATTCAGGGCAGTGATAAAAAAATATACTTTGGTCTGCTAAATCAGCCAAAATTTTGGCCATAGGTGGTCCTGTTTGCACCAGTCAGCTAAGCAAAAGTTGATTTTAAAATCAAATGAGCCTGGTTGAAAATTCTCTGTCGAACAATAACTGCATTCATTTATATGCAGTCATTGTTCAGGTAATCAGGCAACCACTGGTTCTGCAGCTGTCTGAATTTGATAGCTGATGCTCTTTTATAAAGGATCTTGTTTGAAAAATCTCAAATATGACACTGGTAATTTTTAAGGAGGCTGTATGGAGCACAAATGCGGAAACATTGATTTGTAAAGGAGCTGTAATAACAGTGATCTCTAACAATTTCATGTGATGTGCCCTTCTCTACTGAAGCATGCAGGGGCGTAGCTATAGGAGTCACAAGAGTCGCAACAGCGACCCAGCCAAATGCTGCAGGCGGTCCGTGCACCCCCCTCCCTGTAAGTATGTCTAGCGCCAGCATAGGTAGCTGGGTAGGTACGAGGTACGCACCATGCGCACGGGTGGCTGGAGGATGGGGGTGACTAGCAGAGCTCCCTGTTCTACAGCACTGTCTGCTCTTTAGTTTTGCATTACCTGCCTGTGTCCTTGGCCGGCTCCTCCGGGTCCCTCTCTCCTGCTCCATGCAGTACTGCTCAGCCCAGTGTCTATCCTCCCCATCCAGAGTCCCTCCCCCTGAGTTGGCTCACACTGCACTGCATGCTTTTCCCAGGCAAACAAACTTTAAGCATTCAGGTGCAGCTCAATGAGAGCCGGCTTGGCTGCCAGGAGGAGGGCTCCTCCCCCATCATACACAGATCTCCTTTGGATATGCTGATCGCCCGTCCGTGCTGCTGAATGGAGCCCAGGCGACCATGGATGAGTGCCCTGCTGCAGCTTGGTTGTGGTGAGTGAGACGACCCCATAACCCCCACCCCATACCCCACTCCATCTCCCCTCGGGACAGGGACCCCCATCTTCCCTGGGGACAGGGACCCCATCTCCCTTGGGGACAGGGACCCTATCTCCCCTGGGGACAGGGACTCCATCTCTCCTGGGGACAGGGACCTCTTAACCCCTGGGGCCAGGGACCCCTTATCACCTAGGGAAAAGGACCACATCTCCCTCGGGGAAAGGGACCCCTTTCTATCCTGGGAACAGGGCCCCCTTTTCACCTAGGGACAGGGACTCTATCTCCCCTGGGGACAGGGACTCCATCTCTCCTGGGGACAGGGACCTCTTCTCCCCTGGGGACAGGGACCCCCTCTCATCTGAGGGGGTTGCTGGGGGGGTAAAGCAGCATGGGAGGCTGGAGGACAGACTGGGGTCTAGCAGTACCAGTGTGCGGTGGCTGGAGGATGGAGGTGGGCACAGCAGTACTAGCACGGTGTACTCTCCAGCCCCTGTATGCTCTTTCCTGGTTCTCCTCTGCCGCTGGCTGCCAGGACGGAGAGTGGGGAATGTGTCATTTACTGGCCCCTTCTTTTTATGAATTGAGAGTCAGTGATCTGTACCGATCACTGACTCTGTTCATTCATAACTGTGGCATATAGTAAATTATGTTTCCTATGCTTCAGTTTATGAATGGACAGGAAGCTCTGTACAAAGCTATTCCTGTCCATTCATTCTGTGTAGCTGAGGCTGCAGAGAAGGAGATTGGGGGATGTGTCCTCAGTCTTCTTCTCTGTCTCAAAGGTGGAACATCATAGGTCTGTTTAGACCCCTGATGTTTCACCAAAGCCCCCCAATGGGCTCCTAATAAATTGTAAGAAATGATTTAAAAAAAATTGTAATAAAAAAATAATTAAAAACTACTGATACCATTGGCAGAACTAGAGGGCTCACAAAGGTCGTACTTGCGACCGGGCCTGGAGTTTCACCACCGGGCTTGGAGGGAAGAGCCCCGGCTGTGGTTCAGGGGGGCCCTTTATGGTTTCTTGCACCGGGGCCCTAAAGGTTCCAGCTACACCTCTGGAAGCATGTCTCCAATCTTCAACAACTATAGAACATCTGCAGTTTTTAATAGCTTCTTGTTGTTTTATTTTCACTAAATATAACATGTGCCCCTTCTGTGATGTCAAGGTCCACACCTAGGTCCCTCTATATCAAGAAAATTGACCACCACTGATTTAGGATGTTGTACCCTAATTAGAACTGTAGCTTAACTAGGGCTCCTTTCACTTTCCTTTCTGTTATATTTTTATTTTGAAAGTCCTAGCTTTTCTCCAGTCTAGAAAAATTTAGAATGTTTGGCCCAAGTTGTACTTTACACAATCATCTTTTAGGCCAATGCGGTGGTGTGTCTATTTCTTAAGACTTGTTCTGGTCAACTAGCTGGTTTGCTCATCATGTTTCTCCATAAACATGAGAGAACAGGACAATCTGAGCTGTGTGTGATTGATGCTCAGTATAATTATACAGATAAATCCTAATGCCGCGTACACATGACCGGTTTTTTCGTCAGAATAAACTCTGACAGTTTTTTCAACGGAGTTCCGCTGAAACAGACTTGCCTACACACGATCACACCAAAGTCTGATCGTTTAGAATGTGATAACGTACAACGGGACTAGAAAAAGGAAGTTCAATAGCCAGTGGCCAATAGCTGCTCTTACATCGTTTCTGGTCCGTCGGAATAGCATACAGACGAACGGTTTTCCCGATAGGAATTGATTCCGTCTGAAAGAATTAAAACATATTCTATTTCTAGGTCCATAAGAATTTTCAAAAGGAAAAGTCCGATGAAGCCCACACATGATCAGAATATCCAATGGAATGATTCCGTCGGACCTTTTCTGCCGGAAAGTCCAGTCGTGTGTACGCGGCATTAGAATTCCATTGGTAAATCCATAAAGTTTTCAGAAAACCGCAGATGCCTGGCTGTATCTCGCTTGAGTACTTTCTTATTTACTGACCCTTAAAGCATCCAGCCACTAAAGTCAGAGTGAAGTAAGTACCCATGACCTGATTTTTCCAGGTCCCTGGCTCAAAACATATCAAGCAAGAATGACAGCCAGGCAGCAAGCATTTGCAGCAGGAGAGCACAGACATGGCAATTACCACATCTCGAGACAGTTGAATGCCAGTTAAGATAATACAGTTTGTCCGGTAGGTAGTCTTATGCGATACTTGCGTATAAGATCGTAAGTTTTATGCAGAAATATTTATTCACCAAATGGTTCTAGGTTTACGCAATACCAATTTTCCATGATACTAAAGAAATATTTATGTATGTTAAGTCTAAAGCATGCTAGGTTTACAACGCATTCATTTAGAATAGGAGCCGCTACTGAAGCAGCTCGCTTTGGTTTAGAAGAAAGTAAAATATAAAAATTAGGTAGATGGAAATCTTCTGTGTTAAGTCTTATTCTATTTGTTTGATTTATTTCCAGATAAGCAGAAGGTGTTCTGGATCCTGGGCCGTTCTTATATATTTTGGGCTCAAAAAAAGGGCAGCAGCTAGAGTATATACAGAAAATTTGGGATTGGATCCTACTGAGTTTAAAATTCTATGAAACGGATGCAGGGGAATGATTTGAGATGATCTTTTGTTTGAGTTAAATAGGTTACATGCAGAATAGCGTTATTCAGACATTCTTTTACTACATTTAGGAGGGAACGATATTGGGAAGGTCAGAACACTGGATCTGATTTCCAATATTCAGAATCAGAACACAATTAGAGTCATCAGAGCATCATCTCCTTGGTTAGTTGTGGTGTTTTCTGAAATAGTTCCCAGATTAAGGTGGATTGAATCTCCGATTCTCAAGCCTTTTGAAAAGGAAAGAAAGAGAGTCAATAAGGAGATTGAAAAATTCATGACTCTGGATATGGGAATTAAATTCCGACACCTGAACCTAGAAGATGGTTCTCCTGGTCTCTTTAGAGATGATGGGGTACATTTGTCAGATGTAGGTTTGGCTATCTTTAATTTGGATCTCCAGACATATGTGGAAATGGCCGCTATTTGGGGTAGGGACGGGTGAAATGAAAATTCATCCCACCTCTCCGTTGGAGACTGGTAAGAAGTTTAAAGTTACCTGAAAGTTAAAGATCAGCTCAAGCGTTAATGACTGGGCTGAGGTACTTGACTGTGTTGATAAAAAAAATATATATTTTCTGTTTGTGGTTAAAATGTGAAAACCAATAAACAAGGCTGTGGCCATTTTTATCCAAGTTTAAATAATTGTGTTTTTAGTCATGTCTGGATTTTCAAATATCCACTTATCATCCCATGGGGAGAGGTGGAGTCAGTACAGTAATTACTGCATGCAGCAGCAACCCAGAAAGCAATGATAACTTGCTGCAAATTTGTGGCAGTGTTGAATTGTAAGTCTTGTTAACTTGCTGCACATTTTCACTGACAAGTTGTACACTTGCAGAGCACTTGAAGCACAAGTTCTAGTTGACACGTTTCCAATTTGTGGCAAATTTGCGTGGCAAGTTTCTAGCAAGAGCAAAGTTGCAGTGGTGAGTCTACAGCAAGAGCTCTGTAAGTCCACAGCATGAAAATTCAGTCACAGTGGCCCTTGTGGTGGGATAACTATTGCACAACATAACAGAACCAGAACTTGCAGAAGACTTGCAGAATGTTTGCAAAGAAAGCCTGGTAAGTCTAGCAATAGGTTAGCAAGTCATTTTCAAACTTGAAGCTCAATTGCTTACTATCTGGGAAGGTACCATGGTATATGTAGTCCTTGTAAATTAAAAGTAAACTGCAGAGAAGAAGCTGCAAAGCATTCAGGCAATCCAGATATTTACAGAAAGAGATGGACAGCACACTCAACATTAAAATAGATTTCTCAAGTAAATTTATATTGGATTTTCAAAAATAACAATTTTTTTTTGCAAAACTTTTACAATGCTGATGTTGCAAAATGAAATTGAATGCTGTGATTATATATCTCCTTTACCTTTATGAAAGCTAAGAATAGGGGTTTGCCACAATTTCACAATGGATTGTTAGATAGCTGTAAAGATATTTGTGATCCCAGGATTTTTGGCTTCTGGTTACATTTTGTTTATCAACATGTGTAGAAAGATATCCCATTGGTTTATTACCCTACCAGCTTACCGGGTCTTTTCATCCAACATCTGTACCTGAAATCACAAATGCTCTTTTGGCTAAATATGCACAGTTTCCTTCAGAGTTTAGACACACTCCAAAATGTTGTGGGAAAACACTTTAAGAACAGTGGAATTTTCTAAGGGGGGGGGGCAACTGTATATTAATTCTCATGGTTTTAGAATGTGTTGTCCGGCAAGCTCATATAGGTGTGATGATTAGGTGACCACAAATGTAAGTAATGATCACTTGAAAATTTTTTCACATATTCCATTTGAACAGTGAAGAAAAAGGTAACAAAAGATATAATACATTCTTTTCCATTATATTTTTTATTATAGTACCATAAATAGTTAATAATAACACAGTTTACAGTCAGCATAGATATGTTGAAGTTTGTGGTTCTGCAAAGGCTAATTATTCACTTTTTTAACCCCTTTATGTATGCCTAGCACATATGTGCAGGTGGAAAAAGGTGATCTTTAATGCCTACATGTCACACATATGCGTAGTTGTGTGGCCGATGTTTATGAGCTGCGAGCATGCAGCTCATAAATATCTGTAGCTAGCAGGATCAGCTTCTGATCATGTGACCGCTGTGACATCCAATCAGAGTGGTCATATGATCACTGATCCTTTCTGCCCCCTGGCATTCAAAAATATTTAAAGGGAAGGTTTTAAAGTGACAAATGCACATAAATGGCACCTCTCCAGCTGCTCATGTTTACCTTTTCCTTGCTGTCTTGCCACCTCTATTATGATACTGAGAGTGATTGGGTAGTCAATCATTAGCAAAGCCGATAATTAATAGGGATGTACATGACAGAAAAACGTATTACTGTTTGTGTCAGTTTCATCCAGTAAGTAAATCATTTTCTTTTTGATTTGTTTTTGGAATTGATTTCGTATTTTTTTTTATTCATTTTGTATATTCTTTGTTCAGAATCAATTCATATTTTCAGAAGCTCTGTTATTCTTTTGTTATTTCAGAATATTGTCTATATCCCTGCTTGTCCAACCCACAAAGAGAAATGTAATGAGCGGATTTGACGGTATTGATTGGAGTTGCCTGCATCTAATTGTAACAAATGGGGGGGCGGAGCGGGCGGGCAGAGCGGATGGTGGTGTGAGAGAGGAGCTCTGCCACAACGGGTGACATACCGCGGCTCACAGCTCGCTAACACAGCAAGGGGAGACCAAGGGACACACACCTACCACCATGAACAAGAGAAAGGAGAGAGAGGGCCCTAAATTGACCGTTTGCTTCTCCCCCCGTGGCAGGCCGAGAAATCCAAGATGACGCTGATTCCTCATCTCCAGCCAGCGCGCACAGCCATCCATTGCCATCAACGGGTGAGTCACGCTATAAAAACCATGCACTACCATCCACTCCTTTCAACAGCCCCCCCGTGGCAGGCCGAGAAATCCAAGATGACGCTGATTCCTCATCCCCAGCCAGCGCGCTCAGCCATCCATTGCCTTCAACGGGTGAGTCACGCTATAAAAACCATCCACTACCATCCTCACCTTTCAACAGCCCTGTTAAGCAGAGAATGAGGATTGGGGAGGAAGGAGAAGCTCAGGAAGATGCAGGGACAGCAGGGGAAGATATGGAGGAATCCTCCTCATACGGACAGCACCTAGATGCATTCCCTACCACAGGGCAGCCCATGATAGACACCACTATGACACTGCGGGGGGCCTTCCAGCAAGACATGGCAGCTTTCGTGCACTCCACAAAAAAGTAAATGAAAGAGGTCAGCAACAGTACAACGAGGTACAATTTGGTTCCCATTACCAAAATTCTGCATAACCACAAAATTCTCTACAAGTGGAGCTTTCCAGCCAAACTGGTAGAAATGTACAACAAATCGTATTTAATAACTTCATTGGAGAAAGGTATGGATCTCCTCCAAAAATCACGCCTCCTCCCTGTGAACGGTGACTCTGCAGTCCCTGATCCCCTCTAAGACAGACGCAGCAACAATCGCCAAAACAGGAGGGGTAGATAACCTATTCATATTTTTACTCTTGTAGTTCACCTACATGCCTAACATTCTCCTTTGTGTCATTGAACCCTTGGTGCCTTCCAGATTATCCACATGTTTCTGTGTTAGCTCAACCCTCACCCGTTGTTCAGCTGATTCAAGTAATATTCTTTCCCCCAACTTAATATTTGTGATGTTACCCGTAACCTGTTTTTCTCAGCAAGTACTTCTTAACTGTTTAAAATTACTGAACAACTCAGTTTTGTTTATTTTTCTTGTTGTTTGTTTTTTGATGGTTATAACGAAAAAATTAGCTCAGGACATACACATGTCATACAAGAAGTTTGTAACATTTCTCATACCAATTATTATTGATGGCGGCAAATCACTTTCTACCAATTAAATGAACATTAAAGGTATTGTAAGCTTTGTTTTTTATTTTTTTAAATAACAAACATGTCATACTTACCCCCACTGTGCAGTTCGTTTTACACAGAGTTGCCCTGAACATCCTCATCCTCCTGGGGTTCCTCAGCGGCGCTCCTGGCTACTCCCCGCATCGAGTGCCCATGTTAGAGAAGCTCTCTCCTACAGGGGAAACCCGTGCGGGCACGCTCCCGAGTCCTGCATCTGTGTCCATTCACAGAATGCAGGACTCGGCCCCGCCCTCCGGCGCTGCGTCATTGGATTTGATTGACAGTAGCGGGAGCCAATGGCTGTGCTGCTATCAGTCTATCCAATCAGGACACGAGACACCAGCTAGAGCTGGTGTGCTCGTTCCCGGCCGGCGAAGGATCGGGTTCAGGTAAGTAAAACAGGGGCTCGGGGGGGCTGCAGCATCACAAGAGGTTTTTCACCTTAATGCATAGAAAAACCATGAGGGTTTACAACCCCTTAGGCTGATATCATACGATGTGAGAGGCCTGAACAGTCCCTACAAATGCAGAGAACTATGGAAAACAGCAATGGACTTAAAATGTGATATTCTGTGTGCACAAGAGACGCATTTCTCTAGCATTAAACCCCCAAAATGCTCACATGTTAAATTTTCACACGTATTTACAGCCAATGACACTTCCAAGAAAAATGGTGTATTGATTGCTATCAGGGACACTGTAACCTTTTCTTTATTGCAGGACCATATTGACCCCCAAGGACGTTTCATCATATCGGTCGGAGAAATGGATCGTGTCATCCACACACTGGTGAACTTATATGCACCTAACGTTAAAGCTATGAAATTTATCCGTAAGGTCATTAAGCTTGCTAAAACAAAGCAAAGGGGTAATTTGATACTGTGTGGAGATTTCAATATGATTTTGAATGAAGACCTTGACTCCTTCTCGGTGGCCCACAGGCAGAGGCCATCTTTAGGATTATTGTGCCATGAAGAGAGACTCTTTGATCCATGGCGCTGCCTTAGAGCCACTGAAAGGGACTACATGTACAACTCCATGGTGCACAATAGCTATTCCAGAATAGACTTTTTTCTTACTGATATGTATACTTTGCAGAATGTACGAAATGCTGATATCCACAACATCATGTGGTCGGACTATGCACCCGTGACTATCAATGTTGTGGATATGAGCAAAACTTCCCACAAACCACTGTGGTGCAACAACACTTTCCTCCTATCACACCCCAAGATTAGGGATGAGGTGGAAGGTAAACTCAGAGAATATTTCCAATTCAATGATAATGGAGAATGTTCTCCATTGACCACATGCTGTGCACATAAGGCATTCGCTAGGGGAACCCTTATCCAAATTGCCTCTATAGAAAGGAAAAAAAAATACAGTGCATATCACAGCTTCACAAATCCATTGCAGAATTAGAGGCTTAACACAAAAATCCCAATACTACTTCAACCCACATACTAAAACACCTTACCTCCTGCCGTGAGGAATTACGGCAGGATCTCAGGGCGGATTATGACACATACTTCAAAAGAATTAAACTGTCCTTCTACTCTCAAAATTACAGGGCAGGCAAACTCTAAGCCTCCCAACTCAAAAAAAGGCAAGCATGCTCCATCCTCACAAATATTAAACACCACCAATCTAATACCAAACTTCACAACCCTAAAGACATAGCCAACGCATTTAGAGGATGTTATGAATCCCTCTACAACCTTAACAAATACTCACTCACCCACCAACCTAGATTTAGAGATCAATGATTTTCTTCAAGGAATTCATCTGCCCACAGTTGAGGTCACCACACTTCAAGAACTGAACACTCCCATCACCAATAAAGAGGTCGAGACCATCATAACATCCCTTCCCATGCACAAATCACCAGGAGTGGACAGATTTTACGCTGAATATTATAAGACATTTACCTCCCTCCTCACTCCAAAACTAGTGGAAGTTTTTAACACTGCAGCCTCTACAGGTTCCTTCCCAAGTGAAATGCTCCAAGCTGTGATAGTTACACTACCAAAACCGGGTAAAGACCCAACACTCCCCCAAAACTTTAGACCCATTTCCCTACTAAATTCCGATCTAAAGATCTACGACAAAATTTTAGCCAATAGATTAATGGAAATTACTCCATTCCTTTATAGGCCTTGATCAAGTTGGCTTTGTAAAGGGCAGGCAGGCACTAGACGGGACCAGAAGAATGTTGAACCTTCTGTGATTTGCAGAGGTCACCCAAGAATCTAGCATATTTCTGGCCCTAGATGCAGAAAAGGCCTGTGATAGGGTCCATTGGGGATACCGGTCTAGGACCCTGCACAAATTTGGAATATCTGGCCTGATCCACTCAGCAATCATGTCACTATACTGCCCGAGTCTACACTTCTAGCTTACTCTCTGACCCTTTCACATTGTCAAATGGAACTCATCAAGGATGCCCCCACTCTTCAATTATATTTTCACTTGTCATTGAACCACTAGCGGAATACATCAGATCTAATAAATAATACAAGGTATCAATATAGGCTCGGAAAGCCATAAAATAGGACTCTTCAATGATGATATTATACTAACTATATCCAAACCAGAATCTTCAATACCGGAAGTAAAATACCTATTAAACAAATTTGGGCAAGTCTCCTTTTACAAAGTCAACACATATAAATGTTTTGCCTTGACACTTAATGTACCTAGGGAAGAAAAATCCAGGATCAAAAAAACATTCCGTGTAACTGGGACTCTCCCTCAATTACGTACCTTGGTGTACAGCTAACCTCCTTCTCCTCCAAAATATATCCATACAACTATCCTCCATTACTTGCTAAAATAGAAGAGGAATTAAATAAGATCTGTAAACTGCACCTATCATGGATAGGGACAATAGCTGCATACCAAATGCAAGTGCAAGTACAAACCCAAACACCTTGGGGGCGTGGGCCTTCCCAATGCTCAAATATACAATAAAGCTGCGGTACTTGACCAAATGCAGACTAAAGATCCCACTAGCGACCTATGAATACTTATTCCCTGGATTATCAACCCAATCTTGGAGAAAACAAGGAGCACACTTCTCCACGTCTGATCTAACTGAACAGGACACAATGGACAGATATAAAATATTCCAAATAAAGCACTACTCAGCATCTAACAAAAATAGCCCAATAGCGCTACCCCAAATACTTTGGAACTACTTGATAGATAAATACCCAGCTAAACACAAGGGGATATCCATATTTTATAAATTCTCTACACCCTTGTATATGCAAAGTAAAATACCCAACATGGTAAAATGGGAACAAAAATTACAAAATAATTCTCCTTACATCAATGGCATTTAGCCATAAAACACAATGGCAAATCCTCAGCATGTGTGGATCACTGGGAAAACGCACAAAAGATACTGCATAGATGGTACCTCACACCTCTACGACTAAATAAAATAAACTCAAATATCTTATCACTATGCTGGCGAGATTGTCATTCTACTGGTAGCCTACTACACATACCTTGGAGCTCTAATGTAATACGTTCTTTCTGGACGGATGTCTCGTCCCATATCCAATTAACTACAGGAATCAAATATGCCTTAACTCCCGCATTCACTCTCCTAAGCCTTGGTATTGAATACTTCCCCCTGCTGACAAGGTAAGTAGTTATCCATATCTTATTTGCAGCACGCATTACCCTAGCAAAAGAATGGCGCTCCAAAGCACCTCCAAAAATTGAAGAGGTAATATCTAGAATGAATGCACAATATACCATGGAAAAAATGCTTGCCTATAAAAAAGAAGAGCCCCAACATTCCATAATCACTGGGAAATCTGGAGGACATCCCAGAATGCCTCCTCACATTTATGATTTATGATGTATAACTAGTTTCTCCTGTGAATACAGACTCATGATACTTACATAAAAACTACCAACCATCTAGTCGTAAGACCTAATATTAGTTGTGGTCATTTCCTGTGACCCATAAAGAACAATATGAGTAGCTGACCACAGCATTATCAGCATATGTGTACCACTTTGTATCAGAGGAGAAGTTTTCTGTTTGTTTATTGGTTAAAGATTATGCACTTAAGAACTTACTACACGTCTTATCTCTAGAGACCCCAATAAGGTCCAAGGCGGGCTACTCCTTAAAAGTCTAATAGAGAGCCTGCTCACAGTGTGTACCCAGTTGGGGTGACAGGCCATACCCCCTGATGAGGTCATATTCTGTATTTTTTTTTAAGAAGCCCGAGCAAATGTAGTAATGTTTCTACAGTAAGTTCACTTTTTGGTACCCACTTTGTATGTTTCTTATGCTGTAAGACCTGCTTTCTATTTTACATGTACATTGTGGAATTCAATAAAAATCTATGGTTAAAAAAAATAAATAAATGTAACAAATGGAACAAAATTAATTTCCAATTCATTCATTATGTTATGATTTGAAGATTCCGATGGATCCACCTTCATCCAATCCAAACATAAACAATAGGAATCATCTTATTTCACTTTTATACCTTGTTGCATCTATTGCAATAGGTTTCTATTTCATATGTAGTGCATTTTTTATAATATTGAAAAATTTTAATGCAAAAACAACAGCTGATTATGCAAGAGTCAAGAATGATTGCACCGCTCTTAGCTCTTAGAATAAAAAAAAAAGAATCTGAATTAATATGTATTCATTCATTATGTTATTAAGTTGAATTAACTTCCTTATTGCCAAATTACTTTGTTGGGCCACGCACATACAAATTAAAGGAATAGTCTCTCAAGTTCAATCCTAATACAAAAAAGAATCTTACTAGAATATTCACGCTACTCTCACTGGAATAAAAATGAATGGCTCCAAATCATTTCAGATCATTTGTTATGTTGTTACGTTAATTTGAATGCATCAAACAAAAGGCCCTAACTATTGCATCATGTCATCGTAATGAAACAAAGAAATAGGAATTAATTATGTGTTGCATTTGCTCCAATGCCTAATCTGATACCTGGGCAGCCTCAGAGATGATGAGTATGGCGGTGGGGGGAGTTACAATCACCGATCTCCCTGTATAGCTTTCAATAAAGCAGCTGACAGCCACTTCTCCTCCTCTCCCTTCCGCAGCTTTCGGCTGCTTTAATGAAAGCCACACAGGGAGATCGATGATTGTAACTCCCCCCACCGCCGTGCCGATCACCCCCGTCTGTCCCCTGTATCCTCCTCCAGCTCCCCGGGTCCTCCTGCACAGGCCTCTCCGGTCCCTGTCAGTGTCATCCTCTGGGTCCCTCTCCGTGTCTTATTCCGGTCCCACCTTTGTCCTCGATCTGTCAGGATGGAGAGTGGAGGAAGGAGCCAGTAAATATGTCATTTACCGACTCCTTCCTTTTCTGAATAAGCAAAAAAAGAAAGAATTGTAATAAATGTTTAAAAGTTAAATTGTAAAAAAATAAGATAAAAAAAACCCACTGACACCTTTCGCCCCCCCCCCCCCCCCAAAAAAAAGAAAGCATTGTAAAAAAAACAAAAAAACAAAAAAATATAAATTGAAGAAGATAATAAAAAGAAATGTAAAAAATAGGCTGGTGAAAAAAAAAAAAAAAAAACTACTGACAGTCCACGCCTCATCAGTGCCCACCAGTAGCACCTATCAGTGCTCATCAGTGCTGCATATTAGTGCCACTGTCACATGACATTAAAAAAAAGTATCGGTAATCGGTATCAGTGAGTACTTGGCAAAAAGTATTGGTACTTATACTCGGTCTTAAAAAAGTGGTATCAGTGCCACCCTAAATTCATTTGTTGTTTTCCTTATAACTTATTTCCGATTTGTTGAAATGTGTTTCTATTGAGATTGGGATGTATCCGAATCTCTGAATCACGCAAATTTAGTCTGCATATCGATTTGTAGTGAAACGAATAGTACATGTCTAATAAATAATAATTATTTATTTGCTATTTATACACTGCTTTTATGATCACACTCATCATTGGCATTATTCTCCATTACACTTCCCAAAAATGTATATAGAGCTGCGAAAATTCCTGACAATTCAAATCAAATCTGCCTTCTGTTTTTAACTTTGCCCCTAAGTACGTAACTCTCAGTTCTGCCCAACTTAGAACTGTTTATAATAATATATTCAAACAACAAGTCTGGCAAATATTTAATCCTTTCCTTTTACTGTAAAACATTTGATGGAGACAATGTAATTGCTCTGTTTTAAAGTACTTCAGATTTAACTTGTTGGCATAACAAAACACTGTTTAATATAATGATATTGAGGTTTGTGAACTCTTTAGTTTGCATAGAATTCATATCAACACAGTGAGATGTTTCCATAACAGTCACAATCATTTAAAAACCCAGTATTGCTCCATATGCTTCCCTTACAGCATGGTTGCAAGCTAAAACAAATGTACTTTAAGGCACGCTATAAGAAAATCAGGCAAACATTTTCGTCCAAGGAACGATCGTATGATTTTCTGATAGGGTGCACACAACTTTTGACAGCCTCCTCTGACCTTCCGAATAAAAATTTCTGAAGGAAAAATTCCAAAATTGTTCTTGTACGGGAACTAAATGAACGATTTTCGTTTAACCACTTCAGCCACGGAAGAATTTACCCACTTCCTGACCAGGCCATTTTTTTGCGATACAGCACTGCATCGCTTTAACTGACAATTGCGCGGTCGTGCGACGCTGTACCCAAACAAAGTTTACATCCTTTTTATCCCACAAATAGAGCTTTCTTTTGGTGGTATTTGATCACCTCGTCGGTTTTTATTTTTTGCGCTATAAACAAAAGAATAGCGACAATTTTGAAAAAAACACAATGGGGGTTATTAACGAAAGGCAAATCCACTTTGCACTACAAGTGCAAACTACAAGTGCAAAGTGCACTTGAAATTCCACTGAAAGTGCACTTGGAAGTGCAGTCGCTGTAAATCTGAGGGGTAGATCTGAAATGAGGGGAAGCTCTGCTGATTTTATCATCCAATCATGTGCAAGCTAAAATGCTGTTTTTTATTTTCCTTGCCCCCCCCCCTCGAATCTACAGTGACTGCACTTCCAAGTGCACTTTCAATGCAATTTCAAGTGCACTTTGCACTTGTAGTTTGCACTTCCGGTGCAAAGTGGATTTGCCTTCCGTAAATAACCTCCAATATCTTTTACTTTTTGCTAGAATAAATATCCCAAATTAAAAAAAAAAAAACCCTAATTTTTTCGTCAGTTTAGGTCGCTATGTATTTTTCTACAAAAAATCGCAATAAGCGTATATTGATTGGTTTGCGCAAAAGTTATAGCATCTACAAAATAGGGGATAGATTTATGGCATTTTTATTATTATTTTTTTTTACTAGTAATGACGTTGATCAGTGATTCTTATTGGTGCAGCAGACAAATTGGACACTATTGACACATTTTTGGGACCAGTGACATTTATACAGCGATCAGTGCTATAAAAATGCACTGATTACTGTATAAATGTCACTGGCAGGAAAGGGGTTAACACTAGGGAGCAATCAAAGGGTTAACTGTGTTCCCTAGGTGTTTTCTAACTGTGGGGGGATGGGACTGACTAGGGGAGGAGACCGATCTGTGTTCCTACTTAGTAGGAGCACACGATCTGTCTTCTCTCCCCTGAGAGAATGGGGATTTGTGTGCTTACACACACAGAGCCAGGTTCTCGCTCTGTCACAAGCGATCGCGCGTGCCCGACGGTCATAGTGCCCGCTGGGCACTCGCATCGGCTACGGGGACATGCTGCGGGTGCGAGCGTGCACCTCCAACAGCACCTTAAAGGGCCAACTTACAGCTACGATGGCTCGCCCAGGGGAGCCGTCCTGCTGCAGTATAATGCCCTGTACACACGGTCGGATTTTCCGATGGAAAATGTGTGATAGGACCTTGTTGTCGGAAATTCTGACCGTGTGTAGGCTCCACACACATTTTCCATCGGATTTTCCGACACACAAAGTTTGAAAGCAGGATATAACATTTTCCGACAACAAAATCCGTTGTCGGAAATTCCGATCGTGTGTACACAAATCCAACGGAGAAAGTGCCACGCATGCTCAGAATAAATAATGAGATGAAAGCTATTGGCCACTGCCCCGTTTATAGTTCAGACGTACGTGTTTTACGTCACCGCGTTTAAAACAATCGGATTTTCCGACAACTTTGTGTGACCAACAAAGTCCGACCGTGTGTACGGGACATAACTGCGGCGGCTGGTCGAGAACCGGTTAATGTGTACCATTTTTGCCTTTGTCGTAGAAGAATTTTCATACATTATTTCCTTCCTCGGTTCCGAATTGCTGTAACACAACGAGAAAAGTCGGACGATCGTTCGCCTGTTTTTTTTTATAGTTTGTACCCCACTTTAAGTCATTCACCAACAAAGTGGAAATTAATCTATTTGCATGTACCAGGAATGCATGAGCATTTTCTGTGCAACCTTACCACAAAACCTGGCTATGAAACCCTTTTCCAAAAGGCTGTGTAAAAAGTATTATCACATGCGCAATGGCCAACAGGGGGTTATCAAATGGCCGATGAGGGATGGCAAATATAGATGTGTGGCAAATGGTAGTGGAGAAGAGTGATTTAAAGAGTAACTCCACTTTTGTTGAGAATCTTTGAGAGTCCCCTTTGGGTGATCTATGTACATTGCAGGGATTTCAACAAACTTTGTTGCAGATTCCTATCTTTTGTTGGGGATAAAGGTGTAGCGCTAAAAAATGGTGGTGAATAAACAAAAAGTTCATATATAATAGATTCAATAGCAGAAAAAATTAATGCGTAAAATTAAAATCCATCTGAAGAACTCCAATAAGATGAAGAGAGAGAGAACCGTCACCAGCACCCAATATAACTGACTCTTACCGCCAGTGTATGGGAAATACACAATAAGCAAATCACTAAAAGGTTAGATCCATAACTCCTCCTGTTCATCAAACGGTCCACTAATTAAGCAAGGGATCCTTCTTCCACAGACCCACCAGATGCAAATAGCTTAATCTTTCCAATACCTTGGCTAAGAAATATGCTCCACAGGTATAGCACGGTGGTCACATATATGGGAAATGAAAGCAATGCTCTCATTGCGCAGACATCCAATAAAAGGGGAAATTTATTTCATTAAAAGCTAGATATACAACTCACATGATGTGTGCAATACAGGCATTGGGAATCTTTTGTTATTCTAAAGAAATAGTAGTTTGTTTCTCTGTGTCAATGTGGAAAGTGAATCCTTATGGGAGTGATTTTATAATTATCATTCGGATGCTGCACTTGCAGGGCTCTAATAAGGAAAGTGGCAGAGTCTGCATCCCTTTAGACGTGATTTCCCTTTGGGAGTGTCTCACCAAAAATGACATTTTAGGTTGCAGGGGATACCAAAAATCTGATTTGTATCTTAGTGCAGACTTCTGGGAAAATCTGTAAGCCAATCACACAAGCAGGAAATGACATATCTGGGGGGGGGGGGTTCTGTACACCATCTGTGTACAGAATACCTCCAAGTTGTCATATTGCATTGCATTTTACAGAAAATGATAGCCCCACAGACTGAAAACGAAAGGTAATTTTTTAATAACATTTAATTACAATATGCCTTGTGTAGCAATTGTATATGCTATATTATTGTGCTATTTTTTCACCACGAAAGTGGAGTTACCCTTTAAATATGCACCTAGGTCAGTACAAATAATAGTTTGGTTTTTCTACAGCAGCATATGAATACATTTTATGTATATCTATTTTAAAATCTGATTAAATATTCTTACAGCTGAGTCTTTTACACTGTTCACATAATTCCAGATGTTAACAAATCTTAACACTTGCCTTATCTGCCGATGTATTTAGAACACTTCAAAGTTCAGGAAATAACAATAAGTAAACAACTGAAGCTACTGGATATACAAACTGTTATCCATGTTATTTTCTCATCTTCTTCAACAAGACAGGAAGTTTTTTTCCCATGTTATGTGATACCTGCAGCAGTTCTCCAATTTGAAATGTACTGTATATTATATTTTCAGTGTCTGTTTTATATACTGTTTTGTGGTACAGTAAATGTATAAAAATATGTTCCTGCACTAAACAGACAAAATATATATGATCTCAACAAGTTTGAGCTGTGTCAGCACTTTATGTGCAATTCTAAAACAAATGAATCAAAGAAAAACGAAGTACAGCACCCACTAGAGTTGTAAATGTAATATATACTCAATAAACCAATGAACAAATGATCACCTTAGTGAAAAGCATACATCAGTGCCATCCCACCACAATAATAAAAATAAATCATAAAAGTCCCACTCTTCCTAATTATACAATACTGTCCCTTTAAAATGTTACCAAAATGTATGCAACATGCTCACTCTTGATATGCTGTTTCACGCCAATCCTGGATTGAAAAGATTAGCACATACCTCCAGTCTGTGTTCCTTTCCCAATTAAGTGTAAGTAAAAATCATATACAAAAATTTTGAATATCCAGTATTTTTGTATATGATTTTTCACTTTAATCGTTTAGTTTCTTTAGTAGCGCTGCACATGCATTTTTACCATGTATTAAAGTTTGTTATCAACAAATTGTGTTGGTAGCTTTCTTTATTTGTTTTATAGCCTGAGCACAGGGGATATTAGTTTTCCCTTATCTGTGTGTACGTTGTATATGTATACATACAGTATGTATACTGTATATGTAACAGGTAAAAAGTATTCCTAAGTATTTTCACTCATACTTGCATCTTGGAAGTTCCAGCAAACAGGATTCTCTTAGTGGCCCATTCTCTATTGCACGACATACAAGGTCTTTTTAACTTTTCGATGAAGGCCCCATACTAAGTTTCCTTTACAGCCATCATTTTCCATGTCCCCAATACACTTTCTCATGGAGAGAATACATTTCTTTATGTTTGATAGTTAGCTGAATCCTTACCCCATATATACTCAAAGATCTCTCTGGTGTACTTTTACCGGATGATTCATGTACACAGACATCATACTCAATCATGTCCCCTTCTACTCACATACAAGTGCTTTATTATGGTACTGCTGAGATAGGGATCACGATATAAACTAATAAAAGAACTGAACTTTACTTACATTATGTAGAAAAAACACCTCGTTATAAGCAATGGGTTCTTGGGATCACTCAAAAGTGCCTTTTCCCTGTAACAGAATCCTTGACATTTTTACACTTTTTTTTAAGCTTGCCCATATTTTTTTTTCAGTTGCAAATTGATCAAAATTTGAGCCACGGGTGTCCCTCAACAAGCTTTGACTGGGAAGTTGAAGGAGTCGGGTCGAAAAAAGTCAGCCGCAAAGTGACTGCATCCAATCAGCTGCAGATGCTGATTGGGTATTCTGGGTAGCAGCTGTCAGAATACAATAGCGAGCAGGGGAAGTTTTAGCCATCCATGCTATTAAGCGTGGATAGGGAAATCTATGGAATTCTCTCATTCAGCGCACTGGGCTGAACAAGGGAAATCTTTTTGTATATGGACAGCTTTAGCATTATAATTGCCTGGGGGAGCACTAAAAGATCCCCAACATGCCCCCCCCCAAGTGCACAACTCTTAACCAGCCTCCCAGCTGACTGGATAGAGTCCTCTCACCTTAGCCTTAAAAGTGTTGATTGACTCTGTTTCTTGCCCAATCGGCACCCTATAACAGGGCTAAACAGAACAATTTAGAATGTGCCATCTTCTTATTAAAGGAGCATAGTAGTCCCTGTAAAGGGACATTTAATATATCAGATATTGGACCTGTCCTGAAGTATTTGTCTAAGGTTGGCCATAAATGCCAGTGGCTTTTTAAAAAAAAAAAACGGTTTACGGAACCATCCACTCATGTGAGGTTAATGGAGGCACCCCCCCTATTCTGTCATTGTATTCTGACAGTGGGACTCCTCTGTCGGAATACACTGATTAGCAAGCTGTTTTCCACTAGCCCCGTTTGACAGAAGTTGATCATTACATTGACTCCTGTCAAGTGGGAAAGACCAAAGATGGATCGAAATGTGTCCATTCCCTTCTGAACTGGCTGAATTTTAATTCATCTATGGCCAGCTTAAAACCAAAAGTTAGTTTTTTTGTTTTAGATAAAGGTTTTGTTTTAGGGAAAGGTTGAAACCCTTGTCAGTTTTTTTGCCATCTGTGTCCCTTTGGTGAGAACTATTTTCACTTCCTGCCCCTTAGACAAAACAGGAAGTGAGAGGAAATATTTCCAAAATAGGGGAAGTTCACTATAATAGTGGCCAAACTCATAACAATCTGAACGATTCATCACAGAATAGGACAATATGATTGAGTCTATGGGTTAGTGAAAAAACACTTACTGTGTCATCAATCAATTTGAAGCAAAACTGATTGATTTCATCCAAATTTTTTTGATCATTCTGGACGGAAAATCTGATAATTGAAAAGTAGATATATGGATATGGTTTTAAACGCATGGTACATTGAACAAGTTTTTTGTGCACTTCTAGTTACTTAGACAATCTTTTCAATAATTTGATTTGAACAATTAAATAACATATCTTGGGGAAGTGTGATATATGTGTTTTTAATAATTTGAAAGGGATGTTTAGTAAAAACAAACAGCATTTAACATACTTTAGCAACTTTTTTCTTAATTGTAGGTAATACTTTAGCTACATCAACTTTCTGGATACACGTAGTACTTATAGCCACTCAATTACTTTTACAGTACTTGTGGTGTGACCCCACTGCCCCCCCCCCACGGTTCCTAGGCTATTCCAATTCTCCCAGGAGCCTTGAGCCACAACAAATGTCATCAGGATGATGAATGGGGGGCAATTCCTCATTTTACCATCCCCCATTCTCCTCTGCTTCAGAGCTGTCATTTACTTGTTGCTGTGGCCAATGAAGCAGCTAGCCAACCACAACCTGTGCTTAATTAGCTGCAGTGGAGGGCAGGGGAGACATTTGGAGGTAAATTGACCCCCAATGTCTCACTCAGTAAAAAGTACCTGCCACCTGCTCAGTGCCCACATAGGACTTGTTAGCCCCCTTATCATAGCAATAAAGTTAAATGTTAAAAATTTTAAAAATTAAAAAAAGCTTAAAAAAATGTAAATTGTAATACGATTTAAAAAATGCCCTGCGCACATCCACAAATGCAGGCGTGTGCATAGGGTGTGCATGTGTATGCAAACAGTGTTTGAACCACACATGCATATCACCAGGAATGTGGTGTGAGTGCTATAATTCTAGGCCCCCATTTATGTTTTACTGATGAGCAGTAAAGGCAGGCATTTTTTTTTTTGCTATTTTGTGGGAGCACATAGTTTTAAGGCTTGACTTATTTGGTATCTATCTACTCGACAGTACCTCACCTTTTATCAGAGGTGGCAACTGGTTAATGTTGGGAATACAATAAAATATGTATTTGTAAATACAGATTTGTATCGTAAATAAATATCTTTGTAGAAAAAAAAAAAAAGAAAATAAGTACTGCTTAATTTGTACCAAAAATACAATACTAGTGTACTATTAAATGTCTTCAAAAAGAGCCTGATCCTGTACTTCCAACCTTAGCTGCTGCCCGACATACTGTATATATGTTGTACTTTTTCATTGTTTATAAGCAGAAACATTTCATTTTTTTATGACCAACTTAGAAGCAAAGAACTAGGTAAGGACCTATAAAGTTTCTTTAGATACTCTATTATTTACAGCTGACAAATATACTCAGAAAATAGTAGTTAATACACAAACCAAGGCTGCTATCCTGTTCTAATAATAATTTCAGGTTCTGTTACATATACTGTGTTTACTTTGTAAAGCAGATGTCCAATATTACATGATAGAACTAATTTTATCAAAAGCATAAATATTACTTTAGGATAGTATTTACATTAACATTACCCCTAACACATATTTACTCATGTAATCTTAAAATGTTTGACATCAAGCTAAGTATATGATGTTGATTTACCACAAGTAACTCTATACAGGCAAACATAGATTTAAGTGATTTTCCTGTTTAGAAGGGATCCAGATCCACTTCATGTTGTAACATGGAGCAGTTCCCACTCAACCTAGGTTCCTATTTTGCCAAGATATAAATCTGCAATTAAAATATAGTTCCACCTAATGGTGAAACCTAGCATTGCTGCATGACCTTAACAGACAATTTATTCACTTTAGAAACAATTGTATTTTAACACATAGTTTTTGGTCCACTGTTTTGTCCACGGGAATCTTCAAACACAAGTAATGTCTTAGCCCAGTGGAGATGAATGGGGCAGCTGCATGATTATTTAAAACCACCACTCGAGTATTTGATACATATACAAGTGCAGGTGCATGTTTTTTTGTCCATACAATCACAAGTTTTGGACAATGCCATCATCAAATGCTTGATAGTCTTTTCCTTTGGAGACATCTGGCCTTTGTCGAAGCTATATCTGCAGCTACAAGTCTCTCGTGGAATGAAAAACTATTACTTACAGAACTTACAGAAGGTCTACCTGACACACTGGGCACAGTGATATTGCTCTCGGGTAAGGGCAATGAACTTGAGGATACATGACCAATAGTTAAGCTGCTGGCACTTTTGGATGAATATTTATAGATCATTTTAAGGAAAGCAGATTTGGTATTTGTGTCTTGTTTATACAAGATAATGTAGCATTTGGGTAGAAATGTACAAGACAGAATGCCATAATTTGATATTAATATAACTATCATTTCAACAGCTGGTAAATATATACCAAATGTTGTAGCATATATTGGAATAAAGGTGATCCAAGCTATAAAGTATATTAACATTCCAAATGTGATAAATTTGGCTTCATTATAATTTTCAGGTAGTTTCCTACCCCGAAATGCAAAAATAAAACAAATAAATGCCTGGAGAGCAATATATCCTAACATGATGCTAAATGCCACAGTAGAGCCTTCATCACACTCCAGTATGATGGTCTTTGGAAGCGAGAAATTCTCCTTGGTATATGGAGACCAGAATACCAGCCAAGTAGTGCAAATGATGACCTGAATCCCGGTGCACACAAACACTAGGGTAAATGGTTTGTAGAGGCACTTTAGAATACTTTGCAGTTTGGGTTCAAAGGTGAATGCCAGCAATATTTTTATTGACTTTAACAAAATGCATGCCACTGCAACTGTGAAGCTAATGCCAAACATAGTCTGCCTCATTTTGCACTTGATGTCTTCTGGTTTCCCGATGAAGAAGATTGCACTGACAAAACTGAAAAGAATAGAGAGGAGGATGATGTAGCAAAGGAAGCCTCCAGATGCCTTGACAACAGGCGTATCAAATTTTTTTGTGAATAGCAGCGCTATAGCAACAATAATAAAAATACCAATAAAAGAAATGACGAGGAGAACAATTGCAAAGCCATCATCCCAGCGCAGAAATTCAATCTTTTTCAAGTAGCAGACAGAGCTGTTCACTGGAGACCAGTGAGTCTTATTGTTGCATTTAAGACAATAAACCATATCTGAAAAAAATAAAAAACACATAAGTGAAAATGAAACAGAAAGCCTAAAAGCATTTGATTAAAAATGCCGATTGGCATTTTTAAAAACCCTTAGCAGTTTAAGCTAAACTGGCGAAAACGAATCATGCAGTGCTCTGTTTCTTAAAATGTTTTTTTTCAAGCCCATAGATACAATCTTGGTACTGAGATAGGCTATATTTACACAGGCGCATGGGGTGGCCAAGGGTAGCTGCCATCAAGAAATTGTAGATTCTTGCCAACAGTACTAAATGCTGCCTGCACACACTGTGTGCGAACAAGATCAGCAGTTACTTGTAAATAGAGCCTCTGACTGACCCAATGTAAGTTCAGGGTCAGCGTTTCTGACCTTGCAAAAAAAAAAAAAAAACCTGGCTGTGCTAATCAGCCAGTATGTATGTGGCCATAGCACAAAGTTTTGCTGCATCCAAAGGCACCTCTGAACGCAGCAAGCTATCTGTGCCCAAGCAGCCATGTGAATGTAGTCTTACTTTAAGGCTCATCCTAGCATTCTTGTTCTATACTTGACTTTCTTGCTAGTCAAATGCCTGGGTCTCTAACAGTTCAGGCTAAATGTTTGCAAGTACTGTTCTATGTTTGAGCTCATTGCATCCATGCCAACTCTCCCTGGACCATAAATGGCAAGTTGCACATTACAGGATCATAGGACGAGAGGTTGCAGTCCTTCTTGAAAATAAGATGCATTTGGGTACAAGGTATCATGTGAAACATACTGTAGATTACAGTTAATTTGATCAAGTGTTCTGATTTTAGTACTCCCTTCAACCTACCCACCTTGAACTGCAATAAATAAATGTTTTGTCTTGAGGTAGAAGAAAAGGGAGCTATACTAACCTTATTCCTCAATCCTCTGGCAGTTGAGGTTCTCTGACACTCCAGGATGTGGCTGAACCCTTGCCATCCTCACATACAATAAAGGATTGCTGGTCCTGCTTTGTATGTAGCACCCTCTAGTGTCAGTTAAGGCAAATCTATGTTCAGACTCATAGTTAACTTGTGAGTCTAAATTGGGTCAAGGGTTTACTGGAGGTCAGACTGGATGATTCATACAGGCAGGTCTCTGGTGCTTCCCCCTGGTTCTAGAAGTTTGGAGAAATTTCTAGAAGTTAGTGGGCGGAAGCCAGGAGGGTTGATCTGCATACTAATGGGAACTTGGCCAATCCCCAGGCAGTGGGCCTGGCAGGGTGGCTGGGTGAGCCCTTAAATAAGGATGAGTGATACCAGCAGGGAAGTTGGGTAGGAGATAGAGTGCTGAGGATACTGTCAGTGGCCTTGAAGGGAAGCCCCTGGTCTGGAGGGGGGGGGCTCTGTCTCAGGCTGGAGCTCAGACTGGCTTGGGAGAATCCTGGCAGCAGTGCGGTTTGAAAGGAACCCGGCCTCATACTCCATATGAACAGACGATCTGTCTGTTCTCCCCTCAGAGAACTGGAAACTGTGTGTTTACACACACGGATCCCGGTTCTCCGTGTGTCAGCGGCAACTGCGGGAGCCCGGTGGTGATCGTGACCGCAGGGCACTTGCATCAGCTCAGGGGGCGAGCAGGGGGCGCACACATCTCCGGCAGCGTGTGCGCTCCCCTAGTGGCCACAGGGCGAAGCGACATTACATAACGTCGTTTCACCCAGCCTTGCCATTCTGCCGCAGTATAAGTGCGGCGGCTGGTTGGCAAGTGGATAAGGTGTTTTTTTTGCACCTTTGATTTTCAGAGACTGTCAATATTCAGGAGGACAGTTCTGAAATGTGTATATAGGGAGGAAGTTGTCCCTGTTATTGTTGCAATTCAAGCAATCAAGTTGGGCATCCCCTAATTCCTATTCCCCATCTAAGTTACTACCCCTAGTAAACAACAAAAACCAAGCTCAAAGTTTGTTCTGTGTGTCCGGATGGAAGTGGAAAAATGCTGTCGTCTGGCTGTGCATGAGTAGGGAAACCAGTCATCTGCAACCCCTGCGGGGCTTGACATTAGAATATTTCTGACTGCAGGATTGGTGAAGAGAAATTTACAGCATGAAGGAAGTTTGCGGAAGTGAGAAATAAGGTAAGTATAGCTACTTATTCCTATACCCCTTGACTAAATAAGCATTTAACCTTTGCAGTGTGGAAGGCCAATGCAAGAGTAGTATTTTCACTAATTGAACAAGTTATTTAAAGTGATTGTAAACCCAATGTCCTGCTTTCTAAACTACTGCTATAGGGGTTATCTATATTGATATACATGCCTCCTGCATGTATCTTTACCTGTCAAATGTCTCCCCTCTGTCTGTTATGAGAGCCGAAAAACTGCATATTCTGTGGGTGGGTCTGTTGTCTGGAGCTCGGTGGGTGGAGTCGTGATGTCAGTAGACTCCCCGCCCACCTCTACACTCCCCTTGTCAATATGCATTTTCTCCTGTGTATTCCTTACACTGAACTTCTGCTATGATCTCTAACATCCAGTGAAAAGACAGGAAAGTAACCACATGACTTCAGCATGCCAAATCATGCTGAGGTGTGGAACAGCCAATCCTTGCAGAGCTGCTGAAGAAAGGAGTGGGGGTGGGAATTAAAAAATGCATGTCTTAGGCTAGTGCACGAGATATGTAAATCACCTGTCACTCACAGCAAGGGGGAGGATTGATTTTTCTCTGTTTGTCAAGTATTTTCTCACTGAACAATAAAAGAGGATTGCTCAGAGCTGGATTAACTCTTTGTGGCAAGACTGGGCTTAAATGATAGGAAATTGTATACTCTACATCAGGGATATGCAATTAGCGGACCTCCAGCTGTTGCAGAACTACAAGTCCCATGAGGAATAGCAAGACTCTGACAGCCACAAGCTTGACATCCAGAGTCAGAGGCATGATGGGACTTGTAGTTTTGCAACAGCTGGAGGTCCGCTAATTGCATATCCCTGCTCTACATTATGACATAAAAAAAAAAAAAAAATTTCGGGTTTACATCCACTTTAAAGCCCACGGGACCTTTGGAGTCATACCTCAAACACAGGTAAAAAATACAAAAATGTATTTACATTCATTTAAAAACAGCAAGTCATACATGTATAGCAAAGATAGAAGTACATTCTAAATACTATACAGTTCAATTGCTGAAACTTTTGCATAGAACCTATACCTATATGGTCTGTATTGATATCCGCCATATCCAGTATCAGCCTGGAGAATCTGTGCTGGTATTCTCAAATTTTTGGGACTGAGACACTACTTGTCATACCCATCTCATACCAGCGTCCTCATTTTGTTGTCTAGTATTTTCACGGAGTTCTGCTTTAACCCTTGCTGCAGCAGCACTATGCCGGCAGTATAGACACGCTGCCCCATTGATTTCAATGGACAGGAGCAGTGAAGGAGCGGTGTATACACCGCTCCTTCACCGCTCCAAAGATGCTGCTTGCAGGAATTTTTTTTAATGTCCTGCAAGTGCACCGCTCCAGTGTGACCCTTTAATATTAACCCATATTAAAGAGGAAGTAAACTGTGAATTTTTTTTTTGCAAAGTAAAGGGATAATGTGCTAGTATGCCTCACATACTAGCACATTATGTGACAGTTACCTGCAAAAGGAAGCCCGCATCGTCCCCGCTGCAGGCCACATCCATCTTCGCCTGTCTTCCTTCCCGAACCGCAGACTCCAGCTCTATGACTGGCCAGAGCCGCATGACATCACCGCCGGTCACGGCACACGCTCCTGAAGAAACTCACGGGCAGCCGTTCCTTCAGAGCGTATGCGCCCATGAAATCATCCGCGCAGTACAGGAAGTCCCCGAGTTAGGAACACCCGAGTTACGAACGACTCCTACTTACGAACGGCCTCGAATGCCGGCCACTTGTACAACGCCCCAGATAACATAACAAGCGCCCGGAACATCCCACATCCATGCACAGGCGGCAGTTACACTTGCGAACACTTACGAATGCACTGTTCCAACCGGAAGTTACACTTACAAATGCAGTGTTCCGACCAGAAGTTACACTTACAAATGCAGTGTTCCGACCGGAAGTTGCACTTACAAATGCAGTGTTGCGACCGGAAGTTACACTTACAAATGCAGTGCTCCGACCTGAAGTTACACTTACAAATGCAGTGTTCCAACCGGAAGTTACACTTACAAATGCAGTGTTCCGACCGGAAGTTACACTTACAAATGCAGTGTTCCGACCGGAAGTTACACTTACAAATGCAGTGTTGCGACTTACGAACAACTTCGACTTACGAACAAACCTACAGTCCTTATTGTGTTCGTAACTCAGGGACTGCCTGTATACAGTAAATATCTCCTAAACAGCGCAGGTTTAGGAGATATTTACAGTACCTATAGGTAAGCCTTATTCTAGGCTTACCTATAGGTACAACGTATACAGGAGGATATACAACCTCTTTAAGAGTTAATACATTCCTCATGGCTGAGCTCTTTTATGCCTTTTATCAGTTTGATTGCCCTTCTCTGAACTCTATCTATTTCCCTAATGTCCTTTCTGTGAACTGGTACCAAAGACTGAACTGCATATTCCAGATGAGGAATATGCACAGGGACAACAATATATTTGTACAGGGACAAAAAGTATATCTCTCTCTCTGGAGTCTATGCCCGTTTTAATACAAGGAAGTATCTTGCTAGCTTTAGAAACTGCAGCTTGGCATTGCATGCTATTATTAAGTCTATGATATAACAAAACACTCAGATTTTTCTTCAATACAGACTCCCACAGTTGTACTCCTACTAGAATGTATGATGTCCTTGATACCAATGAACAATTAACTGACATTTCCTCTCCCCATACCTGCAGTATTGGTATAGTGGTTTTCAGGACAGGCAACACATTCATAACAACAAGTGTGTTGACTTGCTGATGTTTTTTTCATTTGTCCTGGTTTACATTCATCTGAGCATCGGGAACGGATTTTCTGAAATGCCAAAGAATATTTTGCAGAAGAAGAAGCATTTAGTCAAGGTCAGATAATAATGCAGAATGAAAATGTTATTTTACTATACTTGTGTGTGCATGATCACATCCCCATTCCCTCTGCTAAATATCTCTGTGATAGCCATAGCTGCGTGATGAGGATCAGGAATAATGGAAAACTGCCTCACTCCCTGGCATCAATGCATGTGGGAGAAAGGCCCCTTTTGCCCTATAACTCTGTAGAGTGACAACAGGTGCCAGAGCTGAACAACACTTCCTGTGAATGCAGACAAATCAAGTGATGTGGGGAGGGAAGTGATGTGGAGGATGTGGGCAGATTCTGTCTGTCTGTTGAGGTTCTTCATGCTGCTAGCATTGATCTATATGGAGCAGTGCATATTGGGGTGCCTAGGATATAATGGGGGTGCATGGTACAGTGTGTATTAAGTTGCAGTGTGTGAAGTGTATTGGGTGGCATGGTGTGAATTGAGTTGTGTAACCTGAAGTGTTTGTGCAGTGTGCATTAAATTGAGTAATGTACAGTATATTGTGGTGCCTACTGCAGTGTGTTGGGCCGCATGGTGCAGTGTGTACTGGGTTGCATGATACAGTGTGTATCAGGTTGGAGTGTGTGTAGCCCATGCTACAGTGTAGCATTTACAATTTATCCATAAGATTAGAAAAGGAAATCATTATCTAAAGATCGCCTGTTTGTGTCAACCAGCATCAAGCACTAAGCCAAAGACCTGAAATAATCAACATCTGGGCTTCAATGCTTCTGTAGAGTACCCCGTAGGAGTGTGCTGTAGGAGCAAATATAAATACACTAAAGTTATTTTAGTACACACAAACACAATATAAGTCTATTTTTTTCTTTGGTCGAGTATAAAAGATGTGGTTGGGTTGAGTAAATAGATTCCAAGCATGTCAAGCCTTAAAATTGTGTGCACCCTTAAAATGGTGTAAACTTCTCCTGCAATACCCATACCTAATTTAAACATTGATCAAATACAAACTACAATCACGAAAAGTGGTGACTCGCCTGCTCTTATCAGCCAGGCTTTCAGTGACGAAGCTTTGGAAATTACCTGCACCTCCAAAGGTGCTTGATGTAGTTAAAGCGGGGGTCCACCTACATCAACCTAAAAAAAAAAAAAATATTAAAAGCCCAGCAGCTACAAATACTGCAGCTGCTGACTTTTAATACATGGCCACTTACCTGTCCCAGGGTCCAGCGATGTCGGCAGCCGACGACGAAAACCTGCTCGGTTCTCGGCAGCTGCCGCCGCCATCCTAGGTGAGGGAATGAGGAAGTGAAGCGTTGCGGCTTCACTTCCCGGTTCCCTAATGCGCATGCGTGAGTCGCGCTGCACATCGTAACTGCTCCCCGCTATCTCCTGGGACCTGTGTGTTTCCCAGGAGACAGCGCGGAGGGACAGGAAGAGGCATAGACTCCCGTGGGAGTCTATGCCGGAAGTGGATGCAAATACCTGCCTTAGACAGGTATCTGCACCCCCCTCCCCCCTGAAAGGTGCCAAATGTGACACCGGAGGGGGGGAGGGTTCCGAAAAGCGGAAGTTCCATTTTTGTGTGCAACTCCGCTTTAATTTGACCCAAACCCATTACACCCATTAACTTTTACTCGCTAGGGATAGAGAGACCTACTTATGCGAGAGTACAGAATGGTCCTCCTGGACTGAATGGTATCAACAGTATACTAGAGGAACTTCTGTTTAACTTACCCACTTTGCCCTGTTTGATATAAACCTTCAACCTTCATCTTTTTCCTTTTCGTTGACTGGATGGAACAAGTTTGTTAACCATTATGTTGTTGATTTTTGTTACTTAGTGGCCTGTATGTATCAATCATACTACTGTGCAATCCCTTGTTTGGACACTTGTTTAACCACTTCAATACAGGGTACTTCCCCCCTTTTCAGCTTTCAGCACTGTCACACTTTGAATGACAATTGCGCGGTCATGCAACACTGTACCCAAACACATTTTTTATAATTTTCTTCCCACAAATAGAGTTATCTTTTGGTGTTATTTGATCACCACTGGGGTTTTTTTTTTTTGCTAAACAACCTAAAAAAAACCATGAAAATTAAAAAAAAAAAGTTTTTCTTTGTTCCTGTTATAAAATATTGTTTTCTCCTTCACTGATGGGCACTGATGAGGCTGCACTAATGAGCACTGATGAGATTTCACTGATAAGGTGACACTGATGAGGAGGTACTAATATGTAGAATTGATGGGCACTGATAGGCGGCACTGATATGCAGCACTGATGGGAACCGATAGGCTACACTGATATGCAGCACTGATGGGCACTGATAGGTGGCACTGATGAGCACTGATAGGTGGCACTGGTGGACACTAATGGGTGGCACTGATAGGCGGCACTGATGGGCACTGATAGGCGGCACTGATGGGCGGCACTGATGGACACTAATAGATGGCACTGATAGGCAGCACTGATGAGGAGGTACTGACAGGTATTACTGATGGGCCCTGAATGGCATCTATAAAGGGCACTGCCAGGCATTACTGATGGGCACCTCTGATGGGGCTGTGCTGATAATCAATGTGCTGATTATCAGTGCGCATCCCCCACTCTCACAGGAGAGCCGCTGATCGGCTCTCCCTGTCAGCAGGAACTGAGGAAAGCTGATTACGACACTTCCTGCTTCATGCTGTGATCAGCTATGATTGGTCACAGGTGATCACGTTTTAAAGAGCCTCTGTCAGAGGCTCTTTACCACAATCGGAGATGTGGTGTGTCAGAGTGATATGCCACACCACCGATCGCCGCACTGTGCGCCCCCCCCCCCGCGGGCCCGCAATTACGGCTTATCCTGCTGGACGTCATATGACAGCCAGTCAGGATAACTGAACCACTTCCCGGCTGTCATTCTGCTATAGGCCAGGCAGGAAGTGGTTAAAAACCCAATAAAAATGTATTGAAATGAAACAGTGTAAACTTGGGTACCCAATATTGTCCATAGGCAATATTTTAAAAGCCTTTACAGATTATTGTTTAGAGTAAATAATGAATGATGGCACTAGAATTATTGCTCTCACTCTAGTCTGCACAGCCTTATCCAATGTGTGTAGAATTTTCATATGTAGCTAGAACTGTGGAGTTAAAGGCAAAGGATGGACACATGAAATATTGATTCAATTTAGAGTTTTGTACTGTAGATCCTCAACTGAGAAAAATATTATTAATTTCATAATTTTTTTAAAGCATTCTCAATTTACATCTTTTTTCTTTTTTTTACAAGTGCCTAAAACGTATCCACATTACTGTAGGTTCGTAAACAGAACTGAAAACTCAGCTTTTATTAATCTGCCTACCACACTTAAAGGGGCTCTGCCATGTATGAATCATGGAGGCTGCCATTGTTGAACTCTCCTTTTGATAATGCTAGATTACTGACTGTCATGCTGAAGCTTTGGCTTCAATGCTTTGTTACATTTTGACCCTGAACAAATATACAGATACGGAATTATGAAACTGACACTCATTTACTGCGTACATGTTCAGGCTTTATGACGTAAAAGCACTTAAAGCAGACACAGCCAGGCAACTAGCATTTTCTTCTGTAGGCCAGCAATGCTAATCCCTGTACTTAAAGCGGAGTTCCAGGCTTTTTTTTTTTTTTTTTTATTAAAAGTCAGCAGCTATAAAAAGTGTAGCTGCTGACTTTTAATAAACAGACACTTACCTGTTCCAAGGTCCAGCGATGTGGCCACACGGAGCCTCGCTCCTCTCCCCCTCCTCTCCTCGGAGCCTCCATTGATACTGTGGGCACCCGGCCGTGACAGCTTGCGGCTTCACGGCCGGACGCACATTGCGCATGCGCGAGTCGCGATACGCTCTCCCAGCGGGCAGGCAATCTTCTTAGACCTGTCACGTGTCCCAGAAGATTGCCGAGAGGGAGGGGGCCACCTAGGGGGAGAGGAGGACTCTCCTAGGTGGTCTGTAGCAGGAACCAGGAAGTGGGACAGGAAGTCCCCTTCAAAACTAAGTACCCACTCCCCCCCCATGTGGCATGTAAGGGGGCGAAGAGTGCTTAAAGCGGAAGTTCCACTTTTGGGTGGAACTCCGCTTTAATAAACTGTAATATTGCCAGTGCCTTGGATGCTTAATTGCTTAATTAAACCCCAGCAGCTGCTCTAAATGTGCTAGCATAGTCCAAGTCCACGTGCCCTGATCCCAGGTTAGGTATGCACTCACCTTTTGACCCTTAGTGAATATATGCACTACACTACATAGAACAGCGTCAGTCAGAGTATTTGCAGATTCTCGCTGGATACACTGGGTGCTTATAGGAGCCGGACCATGTGAGTGTATTTTATTTCAGTTTTTGATCCTGATTCACTTTAATTATGGTGTTGTGATATGGTATATAATTTACAGCTTTTCTATCCCCTAGTTGAGTTTTATTAGGGCCCATTTAACACTGATGCGGTGGGTGCAACAGCAGTAAAGTGCCGCTATTTTTAGCGGCGCTTTACCGTCACATTTGCGGTGCTATTCGGCCACTAGCGGGGAGCTTTAACCCCCCACTAGCGGCCGAGAAAGGTTTAAAACCACCCGGCGGAATAGCCACGTTGCCCCATTGATTTCAATGGGCAGGAGCGGTAAAGGAGCGGTGCATACGCTCCTTCACCGCTCCAAAGATGCTGCTTGCAGGAGTTTTTTTAACATCCTGCAAGTGCACCGCTCCAGTGTGAAAGCACTCGGGCTTTCACACTGGAGAGACAGGAGCGGCGCTATATAGGAGCTATTTTTATCGCTGTAGCGCCTTTAAACGCCTCAGTGTGAAAGGGGTCTAAAAGTAAATACCTGTTTGTTGGGGCCTCATCAGTTTTGTGGAGGAGTGGTGGAATCCCATACCAGATAGGACGCATTTTGACCCATATATTCACTAATGGTCAGAAAAGGTGAGTGCATACCTAAGTGGGGCACCTGGGACTGATTGCTGATGTGGAAGTGAAGGGGCACTAATGGTTTGGCACTGAAACACAGTTTTGATCTGTAGTAGATCACAGTATCTGTGGACTTGGAGCACTTGTATTATCTTCATGGTCACATGGAATTGGGCTATGCTATCTCTGTTCTGAGCATTGAGAACACCAATAATTTAGTTTCTGGACACAATACTGTGATCACTGTTGAGTCACTGACAGTTCACTAGTTACCATCATTTGTTAATATTTTAGTAAGTGCGTGTGTGTTATGTGTCACAATTAATTTAGGTTATACAGTGCATCCAGAAAGTATTCACAGCGCTTCGCTTTTTCCACATTTTGTTATGTTACAGCCTTATTCCAAAATGGATTAAATTCATTGTTTTCCTCAAAAGTCTACAAACAATACCCCACAATAACAATGTGAAAGAAGTTTGTTTGAAATTTTTGATAATTAAATAAAAAAAGAAAAAATCCCATGTACACAGCCTTTGCCACAACACTCAAAATTGAGCTCAGGCACATCTTGTTTACACTGATCATCCCTGATATGTTTTTTACAACTTGATTGGAGTCCACCTGTGGTAAATTCAGAGCATTGAGAACACCAATAATTTAGTTTCTGGACACAACACTCTGATCAGTTGATTGGACATGATTTGGAAAGGCACACACCTGTGTATATAAGGTTAACAGTTAACAGTGCATGGCAGAGCACAAACCAAGCCATGAAGTCCAAGGAATTATGTGTAGACAGGATTGTATCGAGGCACGGATCTGGGGAAGGGTACAGAAAATTTTCTGCCACATTGAAGGTCCCAATGAACACAGTGGCCTCCATCATTCGTAGTTTGGAACCACGAGGACTCTTTCTAGAGCGAGCCGCCCGGCCAAACAGCGATTGGGGGAGAAGGGTCTTAGTCAGAGAGGTGACCAAGAACCCAATGGTCACTCTGATGGAGCTCCAGTGTTTCTTTGTGGAGAGAGGAGAACCTTCCAGAAGAACAACCATCTCTGCAGCATTCCACCAATCAGGCCTGTATGGTAGAGTGGCCAGATGGAAGCCACTCCTCATTAAAAGGCACATGACAGCCCATCTGGAGTTTGCCAAAAGGCACTTGAAGTACTCTCAGACCATGAGAAACAAAATTCTCTGGTCTGATGAAACAAAGATTGAACTCTTTGCCTGAATGGCAAGCTTCATGTCTAAAGGAAACCAGGCACAGCTCATAACCTGGCCAATACCATCCCTACAGTGAAACATGGTGGTGGCAGCATCATGCTGTGGGGATGTTTTTCAGAGGCAGGAACTGGGAGACTAGTCAGGATTAAGGGAAAGATGAATGCCGCAATGTACAGAGACATCCTTGATGAAAACCTGATCCAGAGTGCTCTGGACCTCAGACCTGCGAGAAGGTTCTTTTTCTAACAGGACAACGACCCTAAGAACACAGCCAAGAAAACAAAGGAGTGGCTAAGGGACAACTCTGTGAATGTCCTTGAGTGGCCCAGCCAGAATTTGACTCCATTGAACATCTCTGGATAGATCTGAAAATGGCTGTGTACCGATGCTCCCCATCCAACCTGATGGAGCTTGAGAGGTCCTGCAAAGAAGAATGGGAGAAATGGCCCAAAAATAGGTGTGCCAAGCTTGTAGCTTCATATTCAAAAAGACTTGAGGCTTTAATTGGTGCCAAAAGTGCTCCAACAAAGTATTGAGCAAGTATTGTGAAAACCTATGCACATGGGATTTTGTTTCGCTTTTTTATTTTTAATACATTTGCAAAGATGTCAAACAAACTTCTTTCATGTTGTCATTATGGGGTGTTGTTTGTAGAATTTTGAGGAAAATAATGAATTTAATCCATTTGGGAATAAGGCTGTAACATAACAAAATGTGGAAAAAATTAAGCGCTGTGAATATTTTCCAGATGCACTGTATATTTAGCGCTGCTCATATTAAGTATTAGTCCCCGCACTTCCTTTGTGAAAGTGTAATTATACATTTGAAAAGTAAAGCTTGCTCTTGTTTTCTTACCTTCAAAAGTTTGAATTCATTTTCCTTATCCTTGGTGCTGAATATAAACATGTCTTTCTGTGCTTCATACTCTGCAAATGGGGTGATATTTATCTTTTCACCAGGGCCCATTTTCCAGATCACAACATCATATCCTGTACTGGCATCACCTTTGGAATCAAAGTAGAGAGTCCTACCATTGTAAGTGAAATTTACAGTCTTTAGAGATTGTAGAAGCTGTAACAAACATAGGGTTATTAATATACAAAAAAAGGAATCACATTATTGTAAACATTCGGAAGCATTAATATTATCAAGCTAAATAGCTTTCCTCCTATATTTTATATTATTTTATATTTAAGGAACATAATAATTATAATAATAATAGATAAATGTAAATCAACGTTTAAGTTTATTGAAAAAGCAAATACAAAAACTTATGCACTCAAAGGAACCTCCCCTAAACCCAAACTGCTGTATAAATATCTGAATGATATTAAAAAACTTATTGCAAAAATATAGCACCTTAGGCTCTCCACGAATATACGTGCACTAACCCAAGTAATGGGGAGCCCTATGTTTCCCCCAGGTATGCTCTGTTCACAATTTCTCATGTGGACCCAGGACAATATGTCACTGTTCGTGATTGCCTTCATTACCAAACAACTGAAGACCCTCTTTGCGCTAACTTCAAGTCTATTGCCTCAGTGGCGGCAGTAGTTACAGCTTTGTGGGTTCTTCAACTCACTAGCCAAGAAAGCTTCCCCTCACTAGGATCTGACCTGCTTTGAAGCTCTGTATCTCCAGAAAGAGAAACCTACCCACCTTATCTTGCAACTTTACTGTATACTACTTGCTTATGCCTTCCCCCTCATGGGAAAGGAACCCATACTTTGTTTCCGCATGGGAAAGGAACCTGAGCACACAATAGCATGTTGACACATAAGGCCTGATCTGTGCATCGGACCGACTAAGATGTGCATTCCAGAATGTGCTGGAGTGCCATGCAGGTCTGTGCAGCTACCCACTTCTCATTGATTTGAACAGGCCGCTTACATGAGGTTGCATGGAACACCTTCACATTCCATGCGGGTGAAAACAGTACAGATTGGTATGCCCATGTGAATAAGTTCTAAGGTGAAAAAAAACGAGGGCTTACAACCCCTTTAAGAGACAATGGAGGATACATCAATGTAAAACTGACCAGTGGCAAGACAGTTTTAACCATTGGAAATAGTCCTAACCAGCCTTCTTTGCCTAACTTTGATTTTTACTATGGGGTGCGGTAAACGTGAATTATATAATGTGGGGTGGTTCAAGTGCACCATGCTCTTGCACTTAAAGGGGTTGTAAACCCTCGTGTTTTTTCACCTTAATGCATCCTATGCATTAAGGTGAAAAAACACCTGGCAGTCACTGGCACCCCAGCCCCCTCGTTTAACTTACCTGAGCCCTAGAATTTCACCTGGCAGAGACGCGCTTTTCCGTTGCCTGAGGTTCTCGGCTCTTGATTTGATAGATTGATAGCAGCGCAGCCATTGGCTCCCACTGCTGTCAATCGAATCCAATGACGCAGACGCCGGTGGCTGGGCCGAGTCCGGCATTCGTGTCTATGGACACAAATGCTGAACTTGGGAGTGTGCCCGCAAGGTAACCCCCCCGGGAAAGCGCATCTCCTAGGGGGTTGGTTATCTGATAAGAGGAGGAGCCGCGAGAGCCGCCGAGGAACCCCAAAAGTCGGTGTTCGTGGCCACTCTATGCAAAATGAACTGCACAGTGGAGGTAAGTGTGACATGTTTGTTATTTAAAAAGAAAAAAACGCAAACCTTTACAATCACTTTAATGAGAGTTTGAAACTGGCAATGAAAAAAGGAATAGCCTCAGCGAAACCACTGGCCAATTTCTATCCATAGATTGCAGTGGCAAAGCTAGACATTCTTTCACCTGAGGCAGAGATTTAGTTCGGTGCTCCCCCCCACGGTGTCAGTAGAGCAGTGGACAGTGTCAGTAGAGTAGTGGATGGTGTCAGTGGACTAGTGGATGGTGTCAGCAGGGCAGTGACTGATGTCAGTAGGACAGAGGACGATGTCAGTAGGGCAGTGGTTGGTGTCATTAGGGCAGTGGCTGATGTCAGTGGGCCAGTGGACAGAGTCAGTGGGGCAGTGGATTGTGACAGCAGGGCAGTGGATGGTGGCAGGAGTGCAGTGGATGTGGCAGTAGGGGAGTGGCTAATTGTCAGTAGGGCAGTGGATGATGTTAATAGGGCAGTAACTGATGTCAGTAGAGCAGCTGATGGTGTCAGTAGGGCAGGGGCTGGTGTCAGTAGGGCAGATGATGATGTCAGTAAGGTAGTGACTGGTGTCAGTATGGCAGTGGCTGGAATCCAAAGGGCAGTGGCTGGTGTCAGTAGGGCAGTGTATAGTGCCAGTAGGGCAGTGGCTGGTATCAGTAGGGCAGTGGCTAGTGTCAGTAAGGCAGTTGCTGGTATCAGTAGGGCAGTGGATGGTGTCAGTAGGGCAGTGGATGGTGTCAGTAGGGCAGTAGCCGGTATCAGTAGGGCAGTGGCTGGTATCAGTAGGGCAGTGGATGGTGTCAGTAGGGCAGTGGATGGTGTCAGTAGGGCAGTGGCTGGTATCAGTAGGGCAGTGGCTAGTGTCAGTAGGGCAGTGACTGGTATCAGTAGGGCAGTGGATGGTGTCAGTAGGGCAGTGGCTGGTATCAGTAGGGCAGTGGCTGGTGTCAGTAGAGCAGTGAATGGTGCCAGTAGGACTGTGGCTGGTATCAGTAGGGCAGTTGATTGTGGAAGTGCAGCAGTGGCTGTTGTCAGTAGGGCAGTGGCTGGTGTCAGTAGGGCAGTTGACAGTGGCAGTAGGGCAGTTGACAGTAGCAGTAGGGCAGTGACTGGTGTCTGTAAGGCAGTGGTCGCTGACAGTAGGGAAGTTGCTGGTGTCAGTACGGCAGTTGACAGTGTCAGTTAGGCAGTGGACGTGTCAGTGGGGCAGTGGCTGGTGTTAGTAGGGCAGTTGACAGTGGCAGTAGGGCAGTTGTCAGTGTCAGTTAGGCAGTGGCTGGTGTCAGTAGGGCGGTGTCAGAGGGGCAGGGGCTGGTGTCAGTAGGGCAGTGGCTGGTGTCAGTAGGGCAGTGGGTGGTGTCAGTAGGGCAGTGGGCGGTGTCAGGAAAGCAGTGGCTGGTGACAGTAGGGCAGTGGTTGGTGTCAGTAGAGCAGTGGATGGTGTCAGTTAGGCAGTCGCTTGCGTTAGTAGGGCAGTGGACAGTGTCAGTTAGGCAGTTGCTGGCATCAGTAGGGCAGTAGTCAGTGGCAGTAGGGGATGTATGTTCTATAGGGATCTCCTGGGATTTAGACACCAACCAAAAACACACAGATCCCATCTCTTAAAATCCAGATAAAGCCGACCACCAGCTGATCACCCTCAACATACCCCCCCCCATCACAGGCGCTGAATTCTCGAGGAGTGGACCCAGACCATATCAAGATTGACACTCCCGGGCACTGCTGGAGCCTGAAACCCTTCAGCGAGGTTTACTTAGACTCACTCCCCCGGGTGCTGACCGGATCTCTTCAAAAAGGCAGCAGGCTGAATACCTGGCCGGGTCCGGATCCCAACTCCCCTGCGATCAATGGCAGTGAGGGGGGGCGCACATGGAGCAGTACTCGCGCACATGGTGGTGTGTCAGCACACTGGTGATGAAGCACTCCTCTCCTCCTACCCGCCAGCGCTATAGAAAAGCATTCTAGAGCAATGCTGCAGCTACTGTTGTTTAGCAACATAGCAACAGTAGCTGAAGTGTCACTCTAGAATGCCTTTCTATAGTGTGGGCGGGCAGGAGAAGCGGAGTGCTTCATCGCTAGTGCACCTGTGCAGTCTCCTTCCTATTTGATTCTCCGGTATTTGGCGAACTGTGCAGCGGGTGCTGCCTGTCCATGGTTCGCAGTGCGGGTGGGGGACTTGCCAACTGCTTCACGTAGGAGTAAGGCGGCAGAGCAGCTCTCTTGTGCTGGATCATGTATTTAGTACATGATCCAGCACTTCCGGGTAGGGGGTGCGCACCTGGCCCCTGCCAGCTGTACTGTGATTAGTCACAGCACAAGCCGATCAGCAGGTCCCAGCCAATGATTGACCGCCAGCACCCACTAATCGGCAAAGAGGATGACAGGACAGAGCTCTGTCCTGTTACTGGGGACGTGCCGGCTTTTGTTTACCTTTTAGGGACTAAAAACTAACACATCCCTTAGTAAAACAGCACACAGTGAGTGCACCAAGCACTGTTAGGCACACATTTAACCCCTTGATCGCCTTAGATGTTAACCCCTTCCCCGCCAGTGTCAATACGGTGACAGTGTATATTTTTAGCACTGATTACTATATTAGCGTCACTGGTTCCCACAAAGTGTTAAAAGTGTCAGTTAGTGTCAGATTGCCCACTATACTATCACAGTCCCACTATAAGTCACTGATCATCGCCATTGCTGGTATAAAAAAAAATTCCAGTATGTATACCATAGTTTGTAGATGCTATAACTTTTGCTCAAACCAATCAATATATGCTTAGTGGGATTTTTTTTTACCAAAAATATGTAGCAGAATACATATTGGCCTAAATTTATGAAGAAATTCGATTTTTAAACATTTTTATTGGATATGTTTTATAGGAGAAAGTAAAAAATATTATTTTTTTCAAAATTTTCAGTTTTTTTGATTGAAACTTTGCAAAACATGCCAATACATGTCCCCTAACTTTTTATGTGCAAGATATGTAAAACAAGCAGAATGAGCTTGGTACTGCGGCTCCTCAAATTCAGTCATACAGGTACTCTATTAAGAGAAGGCACAAAAAAAAAGGTGATTAAATCTTCCTACCTAATGAAAGCAGTGGTGTTGACATAGGGAATGTAGTTTTCTCAAGAGACACACATCACTAGGAGCATAGGTAAAATTCCAGGAGGAACCCACCCACACCTCTGCTCTTTTTATAGGCTCTGTGCAGCCCAGTGATTATGCCACCACTTTATCAGGGTTTGCAAAGGCATTTGGTGCACAGTGAATGGATATCCTGGTGAACTTTTGGGAAATACACTTAAACAAATGTAATTGTGCTTGAAGATCGCTCTATGTGTATCTGTACTTATCATTTAAAAACAATTTATAGTAAATATGAAATACATAATGAATAATTCTACCTCCCATGGTGCAAAGGCATTAGGATTTCTGCAGTTTCTATTCAAACACAGTTTTTGAATAGCATATGCTATAGCAGTCACTGCCAGCTGAGTGCTAAAGATAAATCCTGGTTGTACCGTGGCCGAAAGAAAGTCCTCTCCCAGAGCTTTGTTCTTTATTCTAGTGGAGGTGACCACAGCCTCTTTGGAATAATTATTAACACAACTGTACATATCACTGTATTTCCTCTTTGAACAGCCAGACACAAGCACGGCGTATTGGTCTAGGAAACGATTCATCTCAAAGTCCTTTTGGTTTAGGTCTTTTAAATACTCCTGAAACGATGTAGTATCACCACTCTTAAACATAAATCCAATCACTTGGCCGATCTTTTGAATATTGGGTATGCTACTTATTCCTGTAGATACAGCCCAGCTATCACTTGCAATCCATGTCTTCTTTATTTTCTTCTCCATAACTTTTAAAAATAGCTGTACGATAAGTGAAGGTTTTAGAAAAGCTACAATGACATTGACCCTGGTTTCTTTTAGTATGGTTTGAATTGTCTTATCTATCCGAGACTGTACGCTGCTGTCAGATAAATGAGCAGGTATGACTTCTTTAAAGGCGATACATACATTGATAAAGCTAGCCTGAACTCCAAAACTCTCTAGAGCTGATCGCCCATAGTCATCATCCATGGTTATTAGTCCAATCCAATTCCATCCAGAGAAATGAATAAGTTTTGCCATTGCTCTAGTTTGGTAAGAGTCATTTGGAATTGTTCGTAAGAAAGCAGGAAATCTAAATTTATCACTTAGTATTTGAGCAGATGATGCATGACTGACCTGTCAAAAAAAGGTTTTCATATAAATATTTATTTTATCGCAATACAATTTAAATAATTTTATCATGTAATTTAAAATCCTACACATCAGATGCTAATAGTATCTATACTAATGTGGGCAAACATGCCAACACAAAATTGGCCTGGTCCCTGTAAACTGCTGAGACTGATTTCTTGTTATTTCCACTGGTTATTTCATACCACCCTGCATAATATTTTAGTTTAAAAAATCCTATTTATGTATGATACATTTTATCATTAGGATAAGTACTGTATCACTCATAAGCCATATATTACAAAAGAGTACTAAACTGAAAAAGAAGTCAGTCTAGTAATTAAAACAGTAGTGCAACCAATAAAGCCGAACTCTGGGATAAGCAAATATTGTCTAAATACAAGAATTGTGTATATTCCTACTTAAACCGGTAAAAAAAAAGTTTCCCATGTAAGACAAATGCATAATGTTCTAATATGCATCGCTATACACCGCTGACAGGGCTTCCATCTTACCCCAGTCTTCCTTCTGGGTTCACGGCCTCCGGCTACATGAGTTGCCGGGCCGCAATGACATCACTCCTGTGCATGCGTGTGGGAGCTTTTGGCTATGGCATGGGCTCTGAAGGCCAGTATGCTGGACCTTTAGAGCTATGCTCTTTTTCCAGATCTATGCAGAATTCCAGCATATAACTTTTCCTCTGAGCAGGAGCTCCCTGTAATAAAGACCAGTTACTGCTGTTCTCTCTCACTTTGCAGGGTGTAGTTTTCTGCAGGCAGCCTGTAGTGGGTGGAGCCTGCTGGGCCATCCCACAGCTCTGTTCTCTGTACAAGCTATGTACAGCACAGCGATCATGTGACTGTTACCATTACAAGGTAATGTCTGAGTTTGCAAAGGGATCGTGTGCTCAGAAAGTGGTTTATATCTTTTGTGACTATTGAGGAATATATTTAAATAAAAAAATGTTGTTGCCTTAAATTCAGCTTTAAATATATTTTGAAAACGTTTTGCTAACAGAAAATTCTACTGCTGGAAACAAAGTGTGACATTGATTAGTCCCTAAACATGGTCAGACTTAGAAAACGTAATCCTTGTAAATTATCATTATATAACTGAATTCTACATTGTTGATATGATAGCACTTTAATCACGCACTTTAATTTAGGAGACATTTTTGCTCTTTTTACTTGGTTTTTGAAGGTGTCCAAACATGACAATTTCATGTCTGTGAAAGCAGTGCATTATACTAGACACTTCTGTTGACAGATCTAGGGGAAAAAAAGCACTTAATTCCTGCCCGATCAACCATTGGCAAAGTTGTCTGGCATCGACTCCCCATCCTGCCTACATATTACAGCCATGGCTCAACCAGGAAATGCAGGTTTTATTGATACACGAGCCAAAGTTGGACTGGGGCTGCCCATCTGCCTACCCCCTAATGTCTATAAACTTAGCATCATCTTGCAGAAATAACATCTATAATGGTACCATTTCAGAATGCTTCATAAATATGATGATCATTATTAACAGTTAAACCTCTGCCTATAGAAATCTATTTCTACAAGTCAAAAAAGGCATAGCTGCTCTCCTTCTGAAAATACTAGCTGCCTGGCTGTTAACCTGAGCAGTTCATGTTTTCTAGCTCTCCATGTGGAATCACAGGGTACATTACTAATAGTTCTTGGAAAGAAGACCGACATTAGTAAACACATATGTATGCCCTAAGTTTACAGTAACTGCCAAATTATTATGCATGCTGTTTATACAGACATAGATGCATAGATTAATGTACAGTAGCTGGAAAGGGTGGGCCAACTCAATATTGAACCCTACGGACTAAGACTAGAATGCCGTTAAAGTTTATGTGCGTGTAAAGGAAGGTGTCCCAATACTTTTGGTAATCTAGTAGATATACACTCTAATGTTCTTTCTTGCAGAAAGTCATGGTTATGATATAATTTCCTGTTTATATGCTTCTGTTGTTTTCCAACAAAACTAAAGGGTCATGTGTCCAGCAAGAATTTGCAACTGGTAAGAGTCATATCTACAGCAGCTTTCCAACACATTCAACACTGGAAATATGTTCTACAGAAAAAAAACTTAGTTTTATGCCTAGACAACATACATTTCGATTGAGCCCTTACCTGTGGTATAAGCTGGGTGTTCAGTAACTTTGCAACAGCAATGGACACTTCTGAATAACTGTCTCCTATTACAGCTTTTACTTTGGGTATATAGTCCGAATAGTTGCATTTAAATAGAACAGCGTCTCCTGAAGTATTGTATGTAGACAGAAATCGCAATGTAGCTGATATTGCTAGTGTGGACTCTGAACAGGTATCATAAATTTCATATCCCAGTTTAACTCCAGATAAAAGCGTGGAATTGTTTATTGACTCTATAGTGTGAACCATGGCTAGTATCTGTAAGAACCCCTGCATCTCAAACCTGCAACGTAAAAACGAATAATGTTCAGTTTTACCAAGTTAGGTAAATAAATGCACTAATTATATGTAAGAAAACCAAAAAATCATTAGATGCTTGTTATCCAGAGCTAATCACATCATACATTAGAACTGGGCAGAAAGATCCATTAGAACCAGACTCATAACGACCTATCTCATTGTTAAATCTTGATGTAAAAATTCTGTCTTAGCTTAGCAACTCTACTCGCTGATATTATACCCACATTGATCCACCCCACAAAATCTGGATTTGTCAAAGGCAGAACAGCCTTGATAAATATCCAAAAAGTCCAGTAACCTAACCTGAAATAGACCCCATACACGGTGCACCTATAAGTTGTTCAGAATTAGGTACCACTCTTTTTGCGGATGATGTCCTAATGTTTACCTCCAACCCACTATCTGATATGCTAATAATTAAACTTATTTTTAATGAATTTCACTGGTACTCAGGCCTTCGTATTAACTATAACAAGAGTGAGATACATCCATTAGGGGCCTCTACAGCTATACCATGGTCCTCTATCTCTCCTTTTCCTATAGCTAAATCTTACATTACTTATCTTTGTATCAAGATAGGGAAACTTCCTTCCTCCTTGTATACTCTCAGCTACCCTCCCTTAATTCAGAAAATAGTTAATGAGTTAAAAACCTGGATGGATCTGCCTATCTCACTTCTGGGGAGATGTAATTTGTTTAAAATGGTCAGCTTTGCTCCCCTATTGTATCTATTGCAAACTATTCCTATTTTGCTGAAGCATAAAGATATAAAGATTTTAAATAAATCAATATCCTAATTTCTTTGGTGTAACAAAAAGGGACATATAGCCCTATCTAAGCTGTATCTCCCTAGAAGCGAAGGGGGGGGCAAATCTCCCCAACATCAGGTTATATAAACTAGCGTACCTACTTTGTACAGGTTTAAGCCTGGTACACACTACAGTTTTTTTTTCGCGCAACCCAGTAGGTTGCACGAAAAAAACCTGTCAGCTCCAGTCAGAAACACTGTACTAACCATGCAAAGTTAGTTCAGTGATCTCCCCCGCTGAGCTGTTGTGTTCTGACAGGGGGGCGCCCCCCTGCTGCCAGAACACTTCGATCAGCTGCTGGTTTTCCAGCATGCACATCTGACAGAAGCCCACTGAATGGCCGGCTTCTGTCGGACAGACCAACATACATACGGGCAGAATGTCGGCTGTTTTTTTTTAACCAGGCAAAAGTCTCCCGACATCCTGCTCGTGTGTACGGGGCTTTAGACTGGATCTCTGTAGCATTGCGATATTCTAATTGGTCACTAGAGTCAGCGATAACTCACCCTACTACCTGTGGCTCTTTTACACAGCAGATGGAAATCTCACCACCCAAGCTTCAACACAATATACTTCTGAAGGACACTGTCATGGAGAGAAATCCGAAAAAAATGAGTCTCTCCCCTTTCATCTACAGGCACTTACCCCTACAGAGCAATCCGATGTTTCTCCAGGGACTGAAAAATAAGGCCTTCTCAATGTGGCCATACAAAGGTTAGAACCTTAGGCACATATATGTGTAATCTGGATTCAGGCAATTCTTTTTCCTTCCATGACATCGCCACAAAATTTTCCATCCCATCAGACCATCTCTTCTATTACTGGCAATGCCTAAGCTAAGCTAATTCTTGCTGTCAAGATCGTAACAAGATTGATAGAAATGTTTACTAGACAAAAGATCTTACTCCATTTTGGTCATCTATAAACCTCTCAATTGCCAATTTGTGAACTCCTTCAGTTCCTCTATAGCCGCTAACTGGGGCAAGGACTTCTCCGCTGAGTCAATCACTGACAAAATGCTGAGCGGGTTTAACAAGATTTTACAGCTGATCACCAATGAATCGTGGGGAGAGACGCAACTCAGACTTATACATCGAGCCTACATACCATTCCTTGCAGATAAATTCACTACTCAGTTGGTTCTCTGCCCTTTTTTTTAGCCAGACAAAACCCTCTCTCTCACACTGTCTATGGTCATGCCCACCTATATCACTTTATTTGGACCAGGCGATTGCTTTTATTTATGGGTCACAGATCATCGCCTTCTTAAAGATCCTCTTCTTCTGCGATTTGGCCATAGTGCCCAACCTCCCAATTCACCAACACCTGATCGGGAAAGCTCCTATCACCTACCTTGAATCCTCATTTGCCTATTAGTGGCACGTGGAGCCATTAAAAAAAAAATGGACTTCCTCTATCTAGCTAACCATTTCGGTGAACAAGGAACTGAAACTCTTACTGTATAGAGAAAAATTGTACTGTGATTCATCCCATTCCTCTTCCATAACTAATTTCTATCAGGTAGCCTTCATGTCAACTACTCTATCCACAGCAGAAACCTCTTCACTTGCTAAATCTTTCAGCTACTTTCAAGGACAACTCCACGATTAGGATGTCATCACCTGATGCTGTTTTTCTCAGCTGTCTTTGTTTTTGAATAGACACCACCAAACACTGAGATATCGTTATCAACTTCTCTTAAGGCACTAACTTGCTCAGGATGCTTAGGACTGGTTTAATTGCTAATTGCTAGTTTGAACTTAGCTGTTTCCTTCTCATTAGAGATTAGATTTCCCCTTTTCTCCTCTCTGTTAAGGACATGTATTTACACACCTTTTATCCCCCTTTTTATTAACGGAGATCCATCCTTGTCTCTTCTTTGCTAAAAGGATACCCACCTTTTTCCGGTTGTTTGATGAAGTACATGTATTATGGCATATAATTGGCTCTTGGATTATGTAAAACTCAATAAACTCTCTTAGAAAAAAAGAACTGAGCAGTACATTTCAGAAGATAAATGAACAAAGTTTTCCAAATTTTGCCATCAACATTGGTAATCATCATATCTACTTTATGATAGTTGTCCCTACGGAGGCTTAAATTCCTAGGGCTTAGAACTATGAGCAAAATCTTACATTTTAGGTACAGAAACAATCAGTAGGGTTGATAACTTCAGTATATTAAAGCCAGTAGACCAGCATGACATCCAAGCGACAAGATTTTTTTTTCATGGGTTTTGACTGTCTTTTTTATACCTAATTTATGACTGTTAACAGAACAAGTTTCAAAGAAATACCATTTCTTCAATATAAGTTATTAAATGTAAAGATTACAGACAAAGAAATAACACATATAGAATATGGGGAAAGGAAAGGAGGTGAGGGTAATGAGAAGTTTGACCAGCAAGAGATACAGTAAATTAATTGTAGTATGTGTATTTTGTTTATAGTTTATACACCCCCCCCCCCACACCTGAACTCAGACGCACATTTAAATATATATATATTAGTATTCTTAAAGCTAAAAGTTTAGGAATTTAGAAATAATTTATATTTGGAAATAAATTAGTCTTTTTCTTGCTTTAAAACTATTCATCCATTCTTAAATGCTAGGAGGTTTATATTGTTTCCAGTCAGGACGAATAGCTTAGTGGCTGCTATAGAAAAAGTGGTTAGATCATATATTTGTTTAGACTTTTGTTTTTAAATCTATGTCAAACTTCAGGACACAAGCCAGATATGACCCTTTTGTTTGCCTTTTGGGTACTATTTCACCCTCTGACACCATAGATGGGCACTATTCCTTTCACTGACACCAACAATGGAACACTATTCTTTCCAGTGACACCAACTATGAGATAGTAGCCCTCTTCCCACTTACTAAAGGTGCTAGATCATTTTTTACTTCCACTGACCATTAACCTTGGGCATTTTTACTTCAAATGACAAGTAAGCCTGGAATATTGTTTACACTAATATTCTTTCAGTAAATTTTTACCTATTTTAATCCATTTTGTTAAAACCTAATTTAACCCTTGTTAAGAATTACTGTAATACAGCCGGCTGCATATATAGTAATAAATATAGACCTTTTTTCGTTACACTGGTAATTGCTGCTCCATACCAGAAAAGTGTCTATGGATATCAAGCGGGAACCCATCCAAAAAGCAAGAAAAAAAGTGTGCCCCCTCAAAAAAAAAACCCCATACCAGACCCTTATCTGAACATGAAAACGGGCAGGCCAGGAAAGGGTAGGAGGCAGCGCCTAACAAAAAGGGAAGCATAACATTAGGGGCTCCCCAGATACTGCCCCCATGAGAATGAATAAGAAGTACGTAGTCCATTTAAAAAAAAAAAAATCCCAGAATGCAAATCCATCATAAATTATGTCATCCAGCAAAACAGATCCACACCAATCATGATGAACAATATACATTGCACCAAAAAAACCTGCCAAATATAGTCAGTTGTTATCTTTGGTTAGTGATATCATGCTAACACCGCCCTTTTGTTAACATGGCCAGGGATTCTTGGCCAGTAAATAAATGGGGCTGGATGACATCACTTGTTACTAAGGATGGGGTGGGTGTCAACACCTGCCGCTTCCTTAGCAACCTTTGACAGCAAAGAAGCTGTCATGTATAGTAGTGATATTTCTACTACTACTATACTTGATGTTCTGCTCTCACGGAATGAGTCCAGACAAACGCCCCAACAGCCAAAGTTGGGTGTGAACTTGTGTTTGGACTGAACTTTAAGCTCATCCCTACCGTACTGGAAGTGTCACTGTTATGGTTAAAGTAGAACTAAAGGCAAAACTTTTTTTTCATTTTGGCTAAAGTAAGTGAGGTTATAACCTCCCAAACAGGAAGTAAGAGGAAATCCCTTCCAAATGAGAAAAGTACCTGGTTGTCACAAGAGTCATGGGAACTAGTGCCCTCATTGGACAATTTCCCCTCTATTTCTGTTCTGGGGACAACCAGAAATTTGTGATTTTCTTTTACTTTCACTTTCAGTGATTAATAAAGGGGATGAATCTCCAAAATGGGGGCACACCCAGCAATAGAAATTTGACAGGTGTTCTAATTCCTCTCCACTTTATCCAAAATCCCCAAAAAACTTTTGGATTTAGCTATACATGAACTTTAAATTATTCTGGTCATATATTTCACAATGAAAAATCCCAAACCTGAAATATCAGTTCTGGATGGACTTTTTCTTTGAGGAGATTCATATCCGTATTCAGTTAAAAGTGCTAATTCTTAAATGCAACCAATGAGAGTTTACTCTAAAAACAGAGATTGATTCTGATTTGTTGCTGTGGGTTAAAGCACTTAAGTATATGGCTATTAATTTATAATAAAGGGTGGCATGTTCTGTGTTTCCAAACTGCCACAAATTGAATTTAGGATAAATTACATAATTGTCCCAACACATCAATGATGCTACTACATAAACTTCCAAAGCAGTATGTATTTTTTTTTTAAATAAAATGAACCTTTATTTTGTGTCTGTGTCAGAGTAAACTAAGCAAAAAATAAAGCATTTCTCAATCCAGAAATAAACATAATAAATTGCAGCTTACAAATCCTTAGATGTGGTGGCTTCCTTGGGTTTTTGGGTGGCTACACTCACTCCTCTATTTTATGTATGGAAGAGCAACATAGCCACCCTTGGACAGCAGCACTGTCTACCTGTGGAAAGAGTAATGTTAGATAGACTAGTAGATTTAGATTACTTTACATAAGTGACCAACAAATTAAAGCTGAACTTCAGCTATCAATTTTTAAGCAGTTACAGCAACATATATTTTCCTTTTGGGATAACGGTGTTAACTATATGAGTAAAAGCTGACCATGGTAGGCGCCCCTCTCAATATTAAATAGTTTGTCCTTATCATCTAACTGACACTTTTGCTGGACACAGATTGGTCTTTTTAAGAACATTTTAAAATAACAGACTTACTGGTAGAACAAACAGGTGAAAATGAAAGAAAAAAGTCTAAAATAAGAAAACGCATGCAGCCACCACATCTAGGCATTGTTGAAATAAAATGTTTGGTTTTAGGCTTCAGATACACTTGTTGACAGTTGCATAACTGTTTTTTTATTTTTGCATATCCCACGTTATTTGTGTATTATTTCACCTTTGAAAAGGAAACAAATATTGAATGGTTTTCCCTCCTATTAACATTTAATGGCCATAATATATTCAATATTATATAGATGTCAACATTCATTTTGATGGTTAATGAATTGATCATTAAATTACCTTTTTATTGCTAAATTGCCAAGTTTGCTTAGTTGATGTTACCATATTCTCAGTTGATAACAATTATACCATCCTAATCAATATTTATTTATTTTGTTTAAAACATATCAGATTTATTTTAGCCTAAGAGAGATAACAGATAATAATAAAGAACCATGCCCATTTTAAAAACACCAAAAACAATACTTCTGAAAAAAATATTACTCACCCGGCACAATTCTCGATAGCTGGTTTATGTGGATATCCCCGAACTGAGTTCATCATTTTGCCATGTACTGCAAACAGGCCCCCAATAATAATGTCCCCATGTGCTCTTGCTCCCACAAAATCATCAGGAATCACACAGCAGTATATTCCATTGATCAGTATCCCAGTGATGACAGACATTCCATACAGTGCCATGTCTCTAGATCATATTCCTGCTGCTGAGGTCAGACCACTAATTTATCAACTTCAGTACAGTTACTATGTAAGCAGCTAATAAGCAGTGTGAGCCGGATGCACCTTGCCTAGGCTAATTCTCTTTGTTATGGGTACAGCTGCTTCCTTTTCTGTATGACAGCTACAAGTTCAGATATCAGTTCTAGATAATGATAAAACACACACATACAGTACATGGACATATTCACAATAACTGACAGTAATACAAAGACATCATAATGCTTATTGAACATTAACGCATCTGTTCTGTTACTTCCCTTCTGTGTTAGAGAGTCTATGAAACAATCATTTGTCCTGTTATATCTTACATATTGATTATTTTGGGGATTTTGGTGTGTGTCATAAATTTAAGTAGAGTTGAGTTAAATCTAGAGCCATAAATCTTTATCTGTATAAATCCCATGAAGATGACACCACATCAATAGGTTCCCATCAAGATATCGGAGACAAAACAGACGTTGATATATATTTGCTCTCTGCCTCTTTATTGTGTTCCAGACACTACCTGTCACTGAAAGTGGATTTTATGTCAGTGCCATGATTACTATACATCTGTGTTTATTCCAAAGCAGGATATCACTCCTCCTATTTGTCATAGAAGCATAAAAGAGAAATGGCAGTAAAGGACAAAGTGGTCCAATAATTCTCTTTCTTTCTTTCTTGCTCTTGTTTGAGTATAGCTCTGTTTATCCCAAACATATCTAAATGTTTACTGGAAGTCTATTCCAGGTGTCAATGCCTCTTTCCGTAATATAATACTTTCTACAGTGCCTTGAAATAGTATTCATACTCCTTGAAATTTTCCACATTTTGTCATGTTACAACCAAAAATGAAAACTTATTTTATTGGGATTTTATGTGATAGACCAACACAAAGTGGCACTTAATTGTGAAGTGGAAGGAAAATGATAAATGGTTTTCAACTTTTTTTTACAAATACATATGTGAAAAGTGTGGTGTGCATTTGTGTTCAGCCCCCCGAGTCAATACCTTGTAGAATCACCTCTCGCTGCAATTACAGTTGCAAGTGTTTTTTGGTATATCTCTACAAGCTTTGCACATCTAGAGAGTGAAATTTTTGCCCATTCTTCTTTGCAAAATAGCTTTAGCTCTGTCAGATTGGATGGAGAGTGTCTGTGAACAGCAATTTTCCTTGTCAAAAGAAGTTTATTGAGTATACAATATTATAAAGATACATAAAGTAAGTTTACAAGGATCTATAAAGTAAGCTCATTGTTTTACAGTAGGGTTTATATAGGTAAATATCATGAAATTTCAAATATTAAACATTGGGTTCACGTAAACCTAAATTAAAGATATATATCATTTCCTTAGTTACTTTTGTAGGTATTTAAATGATTTATACCTACTATACATATTGTTTACAGGTAGAGTGTATATAGGTCAAATAAATTCTGATAATGAGCTTTAATCGTAAGGTGGAGAAAAGGAAAGAAAAAGAAGAAAAAGGGTAGAAAGGCAGAGGTATGGTCCACAAGGTTGTCCCGCTCGTCAGTTTATTATTCTTTTTAGTTCTCTTTGAAGCCTTAGAATGGGTGTCTCTGTAAGTCATTTAATCTGCTACCATGGCAACAGGACAGAGTCATTGAAGTTTGACAGGAACTGTTGTTTTATCCAAGGATGCCAAAGTTTTTCAAATTTTGGAATTTGATTTTGATCGATGGCTACCATCTTAACATGGGACATTGTATTATTCATTCTGTGAATTGTTTCTGCTAGTACCAATGTAGGAGATTTCCATGCCTTGGCCACTGTTTGTTTTGCAGCCGTTGTTAGTTGGATCATAAGTTTGAATTGAGAGAGTGTTAACCATTCCGGTTTTAGATTAAGTAAAGTTATATAAGGATCTGGTTGTATTATTTTTTTTAAATATTTTAGATGCAATCACGAAGACTTCCTTCCAGAAGGTTTGGATTACTGGGCACATCCACCATATGTGTAAATGTGTGCCTATTTCTGGGCATCCTCGAAAACAAAGAGCTGAGGTATTAGGTGAATATTTTGCCACTCTAGCGGGTACAAGGTACCAGCGAGTTAGGACTTTATAATTTGTCTCCAGTGCTAAGATGTTGGGTGAAGATGACTTAGATGTGAGCCATATGTTAGACCAGTCCGTGTCTTCTAAAGTTCGTCCCAGGTCCTCCTCCCACCTCTGAACGTAAGAGGGTCTATTAAGATTTGGTACTCCATATAATTGATTATAAAGTGATGAAATTTTACCTTTAGCAAATGGATCTTTTGTACAGATTGATTCAAAAATGGATAATTGGGATAATGGTGTATCCCCCTTTAGGAATGGTGTATAGAAATTTTTGATTTGGAGATATCTAAATATCTCAGAGTTTGGTAGATCATATTTTTCTCTAAGCGATGGGAATGAAAGGAATGATTTAGATGCTATGAAGTCATTTAGTGTCTGAATGCCTGATGTTGTCCAAGCTTTAAAAGAATTTGGGTAGATCCATGCCGGATAAAAGGCCGGATTTCTGATAAAAGAAAGGAGAGGATTGTGTGGAGATTGTAACTGATATTTGGTTTTTAGTTTATCCCAGAGAGATAAGAAGTGTTTAGTTATGGGATTATGAATTTTAAAGCGGTCTTTAGGATCAAGCCATAATAAGTTTGATATTAATAGAGGGTCATTTTCTGAAGCCTCTATAAATACCCATAATGGGATTTCCTGTTTTGCATGGTATTTGGACAGACTGGCCAAATGTGCTGCTCTGTAGTAGTTAGTAAAATTAGGGTATCCCAGGCCTCCTTTATTTTTGGGAAGATGTAGTGTGTGTATAGGTATACGTGGTTTAGAAGAGCCCCATATAAATAAAGTTGCTCTTTTTTGTACTATTCTCAAAAAATAGGAAGGAATTGGAATAGGGAGGACTCTGAATAGATAAAGCAATTTGGGTAGAATAGTCATTTTGATTGCATTAATCTTCCCTATCCAGGATAAAGGAAGTTGCGACCATTGTTTTATTAGATTTGTGATCTGTCTTAATACAGGAGGATAATTGGTTGAGAATAAGTCAGAATGAGATGCTGTTAAATGAATTCCAAGATATGGGATTGATTTTTCTGCCCATGTGAATGGGAGTGCAGCCCTAGCCGGGATCAACTCCATGTTTGTGAGTGAAATATTAAGCACTAGGCATTTCTTGGGATTAATCATAAGGCCGGATAGGGCTGCAAATCCATCAAGAGCTGGTATTAAGTTAGGACCAGAGACCTGTGGTGATGATAGAAAAAGTAATATATCGTCTGCAAATATACATAATTTGTGTGTGATACCTCCTACTTCAATGCCAGTTATAGTTTGGTTTGTTCTGATGTATTGGGCCATGGGTTCGAGTATAAGGGCAAATAATAAGGGAGATAATGGGCAACCCTGTCGGGTACCTCTTTCGATATTAAAGGCATCAGATTTGTATCCAGCATATTTTATATAGGCTTTGGGTTTATTATATAATGCTTTGATCCATGTTAAAAAGTGGGGTCCAAAACCCCATTTTTGTAATGAATATTGCATATATTGCCAGGATACTGTGTCAAATGCCCTCTTAATATTGAGAGATAGAAAACATAAAGGGATTTTCCGTTTTTTAGCAATATGTGCCAATAACACTGCCCTGCGTATATTATCGCCTGCCTGTCTATTTGGCATGAAGCCTACTTGATCTCTATGTATTAATTTTCCTATAATGCTATTGAGGCGTTTTGCTATTATTTTTGCTAATAATTTAATATCAAGGTTTAACAGAGAGATAGGCCGATAATTCACACAGGAAGTATCATCAGAAAGGGGTTTTGGGATCATACAAACAATTGCCATTAGTGTTTCTTGCCGAAAAGAATGTCCATCTAGAAGTTTGTTAAAAGTTTCAGTGAGAATGGGAGAGAGTATTTCTGAGAATGTTTTATAGTATAAAGCCGAGTAGCCGTCTGGGCCTGGTCTTTTGTTAAGTTTTAGGTCTTTTATGGCGTTAGCAACTTCATCTATAGTTATAGGCTCATCCAAACTGCTTTTTTGATTCTGAGATAACTCAGGTAAGGTTATTTTTGAGAAGAAGGATTCAGCCTCTGTAGGATTAAATTCATTGTTTGTCTTGTATAAAGTTGTGAGATGTGAGTGAAATTTATGGACTATTTTAACTGGATTACAAGTATAAACATTTTTTGATAATTTCAAACGTATTGGTTTGAAAGATTTGTTAGTTGAATTTAATGCCCGAGCCAAATATGTACCTGGTTTGTTTGTATTCATGTAGAAATTGTGTTTGGAGCGTTTGAGGGATTTATCAACTGACTCAGTGAGAAATAGATCGTATTCCAATCTAGATTTTTCCAGATGAGATTTTGTACTCTGAGATGGATTATCTTGGAATGATATGTAGGCTGCATTAAAATTGAGTTCTATTTTTTTTGCTAGATTTTTGCGTTCCCGTTTAAATAGTGCCATTTGTCTTTGTATTGTACCACGCAAGACAGGCTTATGAGCTTCCCACAGTGTTATTGGGGAGATGTCTGTTGTATTATTAATTGATATGTATTCCTTTAAAGCTTGTTCAATGGCCATCTGATGTAGTGGGTGTTTGAGCATTATGTCCGGTAAGTACCACGTTGGGTCATGCGCTTTTGGTATGGCTGAGGCTATAGTAGTGTATATTGCATTATGGTCAGACCACGGAATCGGAATCATATCTGATGCAATAATTTCTGGTATCATTCCTATTGTTAGAAAAATATGATCTATTCTGGTGAAGGTTTGATGAGGGTGCGAGAAATAAGTGAATTTCTTTTTCATTGGGTTACTTTCTCTCCATGAATCTACCAGATTGTATTTGGAAAGAAGTTGAGAAAAAGGTAATCTAGAGGTTATTTTGGATGGTGTAAAAGGTCTAGATGGTGTAGATGGTGTAAAAGGTCTATCTAGAAATGGGAGAAATGGGAGGAGGACCTGGTTCGAATCCCCACACATTATCACTGTTCCTATTTTGTGTGTATTAATCACTTGTAATATATGTGAGAGGAATGGTGTAGGTTGTTTGTTAGGAGCGTAGTAGGAAATCACCGTGATTGCTGTATCCATAATATAACCCATGAGTATCAGGTATCTACCTTCTGGGTCTTTAATTTCTGATGATAAGGTGAATGGTGTGGATCGGTGAAATGCAATTAGAGTTCCCCTTTGCTTGGTACAGGCAGAAGCCGTGTAAATTTGTTGATAAAAAGGAGAAATATATTTTGGAGTAGAATCTTTGGTGAAGTGTGTTTCTTGGAGGCATACTATGTGAGCCTTCTTGTTATGGAAAGTACGGAAGGCTTTGGTCCTTTTTTGAGGGACATTTATTCCCTGAACATTCAGGGAGAGTATATTCAGTGGTGCCATGGCAACAGATCAAATAGTTTTGACTAACTTTTTGTTATGCAGAGCTGACTGCGCAGATCAACCTGTGTGGACTGAAGAGATGAAAAGATAGAAAAGAAACCAGTGAATTCTGGAGTAAAGAGTAAACAAAAAACATATGAGATTAGATGATACATTGTATAAATTATTTTTTGCAAGTAATCACAATTTACCCGTGAAAGAGAATAAATATCTCTCTCAGGGGAATAAGTGCCTTCGTCACACTCCCACATAATATGGTTGGGAGAATGAGGAGGGCTAATGGGGGTACACGGATCTTCCGCTTACAGGAGAGAAGTGCTATGTCAAAAGACATCAAAATGATGTTTCATTAATTGGAGTGCAGAATATAGTTTTTGTTGAAATTATTTATTCCAGGGTGGTTGTATATGGTTAGTTTTGCCCTAGGCTAAATAATTCAGTTAGAAAGGTACTGTTAATAACATTGGTATTGATGAAGATAGTTTGAATTATTTTGGGATTTTAACCCTTTTAGAGTAAACAATTACATATTTTATTCATATGCAACTGTTTAGAAATGTTAACTCATAAAATTGAGGTTGTATTGCTTCAGATTATAATAAACAAAAACAATTCTAGCAACTAGTTAGGTAATAATATATTTGTTTTAAGAAAAGAAAGAAAAAGCTTCCATTACTTCTGGATTATTGAACATATTTGTCCTAAAAAGTAATAAATCTATTGTTATTACCTGATAATATATAACTGAACAAGAATTTCCTTATTTCACTTATATATTCTAAGGCTATATGAATCAGAAGTAATAAGAAATATAACTGGAATGTAACATGATCCCACACAGTGTGTGACTATCAGAATGCAGTTACATTCAGTTATAAATATAGGTTTTTTATAGAGAACCATCTCTTAGTATAATAAATGAAGAGATATCAGGAATTAGGATGTCAGTCCATTGAATCTTCTTGGTCCATGGATGATGTGGCATAACGGCCTCTTTTGTGAGAATGATGATTCCCATTTTGTTCTGAAATTTTCTGGGTGCTGCCTGAAGGTGAAGATGATGCCATTCTTCTGCGTTTGGGAGTGTTGCTGCTTGTGGGTTCTGTCAGATTTAATTTTAAAAGGGTTTGTTGTAGTTCATCTGCTGATCTGCTTCTGTAAATTGTACCTTGGTAGTTAAATCTGACTGAAAAGGGGAAGCCCCATTGATACATAATGTTGTGGCGTTGCAGTTCCATTAGTTGGGGTTTCATGGATCGTCTTTTAGTAATAGTAAGTTGGGATAGGTCAGCAAAAATTTGATAATTGTGTCCTTGAAAATTAAGTTCCTTTTTTTCTCTTGCAGCAATTAGTATTTGTTCTTTCGTTCTGTAATAATGAAATTTTGTGATTATATCACGTGGGGGTCCATCTTTCTTTTTGGCTGTGAGGGCTCTGTGTACTCTGTCCAGTTCTAAACGTTCAATAGGGATATCTGGCTTTAGTTCTTGTAATAGAGCAGTAATAGTAGATTGCAGGTCTGTCACAGTTTCAGGTATTCCCCTTATGCGCAAGTTTGAACGTCTGGCTCTATTTTCGTAATCTTCGAGCTTAGTTTGAAGTATTAAATTCTCTTTTTTTAATTGTTCCAATTCTGTTATATTTTCTTGGGTTGTAATTTCAATTTCATCCATTTTTATTTCTAAGGCTGCGGTGCGGTTTCCCAGCTCTCTTATTTCTTTGGTTAGGCTTTTTGTTATTTGGTCTGAGGTTTGTTTTAAAGCCTTATGAAGCATCTTTTCAAATTGTAATAATATTACTGGGGATGCTGAGGAGGCTTGTGGAGAAGTTTGTGAGAGGATTTGTTCTGTATCTGACTCAAATGGAGAGTCTTGCTGTGACATTTTCTGTCTGTGAGAGCGCCCTGATGGTGTATATTGTGAGGTGACTGGAGCTGCTTTAGTTGCAGTGAGTGCCTGTGAGCTCTTTGTGAGGTGATTTTTATTTCTGCCACGGTTTCCTCCCAGTACCATATTTCCTGCCCAACTTTCACAGTTTGTTCCCTGGGGCAAAAAGGTTCAAATGGATACCTTTTGAGCCTGCAGGCTCCGCTTTGTCCCTCTCTTCTCTCCTCAGCGGTGTGGAGCTCTAACAATGCATGTCTGCTCCGCTAGGCTCCGCCTCCTGCCCCCCCGTGAACAGCAATTTTCAAGACTTGCCAAAGATCCTCAATTGGATTAAGGTCTGGACTTTGACTGGGACATCCTAACACATGAATGTGCTTTTATTTAAACCATTCCATTGTAGCTCTGGCTGTAGGTTTAGGGTTGTTGTCCTGCTGGAAGGTGAACCTCCGCCCCAGTCTCAAGTCTTTTGCTGAATTTTTCCGCCACACATATCATTTTACTTTTAGGCCAGATTTTGGTTTAATCTGACCAGAGCACCTTCTTCCACATGTTTGCTGTGGCCCCCACATGGCTTCTCGGAAACTGCATACGGGACTTCTTATGGCTTACTTTCAACAATGACTTTCTTCTTGCCACTCTTCCATAAAGGCCAGATTTGTGGAGTGCACAAGTAATAGTTGTCCTGTGGACAGATTCTCCCACCTGAGCTGTGGATCTCCAGAGTTACCATGGGACTCTTGGCTGCTTCTCTGAATAATGCTCTCCTTGCCCGGCCAGTAGTTTAGGTGGACGGCCATGTCTTGGTAGGTTTTCAGTTGTGTCATACGCTTTCCATTTTCAGATGATGGATTAAACAGTGCTCCATGAGATATTCAAAGCTTGGGATATTTTTTTATAACCTAACCCTGCTTTAAACTTCTCCACAACTTTATCCCTGACCTGTCTGGTTTGTTCCTTGGCCTTCACAGAACAGCTGTATTTATAGTGAGATTAAGTTACACACAGGTGGACTCTATTTACTAATTAGGTGACTTCTGAAGGAAATTGGTTCCACTAGATTTTAGTTAGGGGTATCAGGGTAAAGGGGGCTGAAGACAAATGCACACCACACTTTTCAGATATTTGTAAAAAAAATTGAAAACCATTTATCATTTTTCTTCCACTTCACAATTATGTGCCACTTTGTGTTGGTCTATTGTCAGAAACCATGAATCAGACTGAGACAGAAGTACATTTAAATCTCACTTGTTTAATAATAATAAAAAAAGGTAAACAGATTAAACGTAGTCAAAACATAGCCAGAGTTCAGGAACCGGAACGGATAGTCAGACAAGCCAAAACGTCAGGGAGCCAGAGATGAGCTTAGTAGAACAGCAAGCAGGAACTGGATCCAGAAGGAATGTCAGCTAAGCAAGTCTTTAATAGGAACACAGGAAAGCGTCGAGCAGGATATCATCAACAGGTGAGTCACTGTGGAGAGATAGGAGCTGGCAATTAGCCGACAGCTGAGCAGCCAGCTCAGAGAAGGAAGGGCTGAGCCCAGCCCTGACAGGTCTATCACATAAAATCCCAATAAAATTATAAAATTACATTTTGGTTGCAACATGGCAAAATGTGGAAAATTTCAAGGGGTATGAATACTTTTTCAAGGCACTGTAGTAGTAAGATTTTACATACATACAGTAGTTTTGAAAATGTTGCTGTTGGTTGTGCTTTTCTTGAAAGTATCTACATACAGTAATTTTGATGATGTTTGGCCAGTGTATGTAGGTAAATATATAACAGAACACCTTCAACGGACAAAAATAAAAGATACTTTGCAGCTCTCGGAATGGACAAGGTGGAGAGATGGGGTGGGGATGTCAGGATCTCAACCTCATTCAATCAGACAATGTCTCTGTGAATGGTGGCAGTGAAGAGTGAACCCTATGGTTATTATGCGGAAGGGCAGATGCTTGTCACAGGACCTAGACCTGCTATTACTGTAGTAGTAGCGACTACTACAGGGATTTGTAGCTTTCACAGGGATCATTAAAATAGTTGTAAACCCTTACATATACCCAGTGAAGTAACTAATCTCAGGTGATACATAGACATGAAACAAATTCTACTACACTAGTGTTACCTGTTTGTCACCTGTTTATCTGCAGCCATCTTTTCTCTCTAGGCGTTCAAAGTCCAGAATTTATAAAGCTTGTCTGAGCTGTCAAAAAAAGGGGGAGGAGAGCTGAAGCTACACTCTGCAGAATGCAGAGAGGGGAGCTCTGACAACTGATTGGAGGGTAGGGACACACCCCCTTCACACAGTCCACAGGAACAGAACTGAGGCTGTCAATGTGCTGGAGCTCCCTCCCCTGTCATCTTTTTTCTCTTGGTGTCAGAAAAACTTGTCAGAAGTGACTCATGCTGATAGCAGAGGAATGAAGCAGCAGACAGAAATGACAGAAATGACAGTGCTGTAATTTGAGACAAGTACACACTATAGAGGGATATGCTTTGTTTATATTTCACGTCTGAGGTTTACAACCACACTAAAGGTACAAAATTTGCATACTTACAATGATCCAACCTGGATATTATTGTCCTGTTCTTCTCAGCAGACACATACCTAAACTCACAGATCTCAACTGGCTGAAGCTAGTTTTAGAGGCGTGGTGACCTGTGGGATCGTTTTTGTGAACTATTACATTGATTTGATCAAAACAGCTAATCAAATAATGCTGACAGTTTTATAATAGCATTAGAGGTAGTAAAACACCACTACACACAGAGTAGGCTAAATCAAAACACGTATTCAACTTTCTAAACTGAACCTCTAGAATTGTGGACTATATAATTCATATCAGAAATTAAAAAAAAAAAAACAGCCAACAAAAGAAAACAGCTAAACAGAAAAAAAAGAAAACTAACATACACTCCACATCTAAGGAGTGGTGAGCTGTTTATATTACATGTTTGCTTTTGGGTTAACCCCTTCATGACAAAGGTAAAACAAATCCTAATGCTCTGAACACAACTTTGCAACTTTGACATGTGTTAGTAAAACTGTATATATCATCACAACTACTTAGTGTATTCAGGTGAATTACACCTTGTTTTCTTTCAGGACAAATCGGGCTTTTATTTTATGGTAAATGATAAAGGATATCACCTTTTTTTTAAGGAAAATCGTCCCAAAATGTAAAAAAATAAATATATTATTAATTTAATTGTATTTTTTAATTGTAACCTACCATAACCTACCATCAAAAAAACAACCCAAAATAATGCTCCTGATGATCACAACAATACCAAATATGTATATGTTATTTGTTGTTTGTACCAGTAATATGGCCCAGAAACAATAGTGCACCTTTTTCTTTTTTTATCCTACCTAAAATACACTAACACTAACTGACACTGATACTAATTAAAAAAAATGCTTTCTTTTTTTAAATCTACCTATATACTGACTCTGACCTTTGGCTCTGACCCGGACCCTAACTCTAACCCCAACACTGACCTAGGTCAAACTAGGTTGCTGACATTTTTCTCCTCTAGCAAGGAGAGAATTATCCAATGTATATTACTCTCCATTCAGAGGAGAAAGCATACACAGGGGCAGGCTTTACAGTAATTGATCACTATGATAGCCAGATGATCATGAACTGGGCTTTCAGATTAGTACGGGACTTGGGGCTCTCATTGAGAGCCTGGTCCCTGTGCTGGGAGTGTGCTGTGCAGTGCGCGCCCAGCACAAAGGCATGTATTCATATACTCTATGCGGTCTCACAGAAGAAGACCCTCTTCAGTGAGGCTGCATATATATGTGTAAATGCTGCTGCAAGGGCTTAAAGAGGAGGTCCACCTAATAACAAAACATTAAAAGCCAACAGCTACAAATACCAAATACTGCAGCTGCTGACTTTTAATAAATAGACATTTACCTGTCCAGGGTGCCCGCGATGTCAGCAGCCGAAGCCAATCAATCGCTCGGCCCTCGGTGCTGCCGCCGCCATCCTCGGTGAGGGAATCAGGAAGTGAATCGCTCGGCTCTCGGCTGCTGCCGCCGCCATCCTCGGTGAGGGAATACAGGTATTTGCACCCACTTCCGGGAATAGACTCCTGCGGGAGTCACACCCCTTCTCGCCCCCCCGGCTGTCTTCTGGGAAACACACAGGTCCCAGGAGATAGGGGGGACCAGTTAGGACGCGCAGCATGACTCGCGCATGCGGAGTAGGGAACAGGAAGTGAAGCCGAAACGATTCACTTCCCGATTCCCTCAGTGAGAATGGCGGCGGCAGCACCCGAGGTTCGAGGGATGGTTCGGCCTCAGGTGCCGACATCGCTGGACCCCGGGACAGGTGAGTGTCCTTATTTTAAAAGTCAGCAGCTGCAGTATTTGCAGCTGCTGACATCTAAAAAAAATTTTTTAGCGAAACTCCGCTTTAACCACTTCCAGCCGGGCGGGTTTACATGGACGTCCTCCCGTTTCAGTGGTTATAACGGGATGATGCTCGCACCCACGGGCATCAACCCCATATTGTTCTTTTCAGCCGCACCGTAAGAACAATCATAGCGGCAGTTCAGCTGCTTAATTGTTCTTACAGGTGGCAGGAGGGGACATCCCCCTGCTGCCCTATGGTGCTTATACCGGCTCGCCTGTGTAATCGGCGAACCAGAGAAGGAATCTGCTGGCAGCAGAAATTGACCATAGAGATTCCGAGAAACAGATGGTCCCCGATCATCTCTATGACTTTCAGAGGCCCGGGCGTGAATTTATGACATCATGTCCGGCCTGGCAGTTGTAAATACTGCCATACACTCGGCTGGAAGCCGAGATCTTTCTCTTTTTTTTTTTTTAATCTCAGGCTTTCCAGCTCTTATTGACCCCACATCTCTCCATAAAGAGGACCTGTCATGCACTATTCATATTACAAGGGATGTTTACATTCCTTGTAATAGGAATAAAAGTGATAAAAAATTATAATTTAAAGGGAAAGTGTAAAAATGAAAAAAATGAAAATAAAATAAACAATTAAAAATAAAAATAAATTTAAAGTGCCCCCATCCCCGGGAGCTCGCACACAGAAGCGACCGTATACATACGTCGCGCCCACATATATGTAAATGGCGTTCAATCCACACATGTGAGGTATCACCATGAACATTAGAGCAAGAGCGACAATTCTATCCCAAGACCTCCTCTGTTACTCTAAACAGGAGACTTGTAAAAGAATTTAAAGCGCAGCCTATGGAGATTTTTACCGAAGTTTGGCGCCATTCCACAAGTGTGCGTAATTTTAAAGCATGACATGTTAGGAATCTATTTACTTTAGAATACAAAAAAATGGGGCTAACGTTAGTGTTTGGTTTTTATTACATTTTTTCCAAAAAAAAACTTGTATGAAAAATTGCTGCGTAAAGACCATATGACATAAAAAGTTGCAACAACCGCCATTTAATTCCCTAGGGTCTCTGCTAAAAAAACTTGTATAATGTCTGGGGGTTCTGAGCAATTTTCTAGCAAAAAAAATTATGATTTTTACATGTAGGAGTGGAAGTGCCAGAATTGGCCCGGATGGCAAGTGGTTAAAAACCCCAGAAGCAGGAAGTGGAGGGGGGGGGGAGAAAGGAGCTGACACTACATGGGCACAAACAGGAGATGCATTACTGCAATACTGTATTTTATCCAGAGCAGAAGCAGAGATTATTAGGTAATTCTTCCTGTTTTCTGGCTGTTTAACTGTAGCTGCCCATAACTTCTTGATCTGAATCCTAGTGACAGACAAATCTCTGTCCTATTGTTATTGTCTCATGTACACAGTTCCAGATAGCTAGCTCTGTGTGTATGTGTGTACGTAGTGGTCACTTTCCAATATATTAGTAGGTGACCCTGTTTATTGCAATAGAGTTAAAGTGATACTAAAGTCTATTTTTTTTAGTTAAAAATAAACATGTTTTACTTACCTGCTCTGCGCAGTGGTTTTGCACAGAGCAGATCAGATCCTCCTCTTCTTGGGTCCCTCTTTGGTGCTTCTGGCCCCTACCCCCTGTCGAGTGCCCCCACAGCAAGCAGCTTGCTATGGGGGCACCTGAGCAGAGCCACAGCTCCCTGTGTTCATTCAGACAAGGAGCCGTTGCCCTTCCCCGCCCCCTTTCTCTCCTCATTGGCTGACTGACTTTGATTGACAGCAGCGGGAGCCAATGGCTTTGCTCTGCTGTCTCAGCCAATGAGGAGGGGAGTTCCAGGCAGCCGAGACACTCTTGCAACATCACTGGACCTCAGGTAAGTATTAGTGGGGCTGAGGGGGGCTACTGTACATAGAAAGCTTTTTATCTTAATGCATAGAATGCAACCACTTTAATATGCAGCTCCTGTTATTAGGTTATATTCAGCCCTTGTTATTTTTGATAATCCTGTCCCTTCTGGTCTGGCATTCTACAGCTAGATTTAGCTTAGGGTTCAATAAGCTTAAGCTCAAGCCAGGTTAGAAATCCGATGGTCACTTCTAGAAAGTTAGAGGTCTGGTTTCAGAGATTAGAAACTACTAGGGAGGGACTAAAGCACAGAGTAGATAGGCTGACTCTAAATTGCAGCCCCACATCACAGTTTCTGCGAATGAAAGGCTGCATTCCTGGCTGGTTGGACGACAGCTTTAGGATCTCCCCGTTACCATTGATATTGTCTTCGGGTTTCTGACACAAAGGCGGATGTCGAAATGATCAAATCATCCTCAGGGGCCCCTGCAACTGAGCTTTGCTGCAACATTCAACTGGGGGTATATCTATTAATAACTATAATAACTATACCCTATATGTGCACAATTCCATCAGGACTCCTATCGGGCCTCTTGCTGATAATACCTGTTTGTACTCTGTATACTGTTAATAATCTTTATATATATATATATATATATATATATATATATATATATATATGTACTATTTCAATATTGTTGTGTATCTATATACTTATGGTGAATGTTATATGTTGGTTGCAGTAGTTCCTCTGTTCCCAATTACTTAGTTACTTAGTTTAGATGATTATTAACTGATTAATTTCCCAAGAAGAGAATCCCCTCTGTTTATAGAGGCCCTGTCCTGGGTGGAGGTATCAAACCCATTCTTCCACTTAGCAGAGGTTTTGGTTCTCTTATTTACCAACAGGTTTAACACAATATCCTGTTTGGGGAGGGCCATTCCCCCCCCCCCCCAAAAAAAAAAAAAAGAGGGCTTCATGTATTTCAGCAGCTATCAGCAGACTAAAATGCTAGGGACGTTGATTCTGAATTTTTCCTTTCTAGATTCAATCCAGCACACCTGTGATTTTAAGTGTTCTTTTTTATGGATGCTATACTATATATAATACTATACTATATTACAGAAACAAGGAGAAAAGTGAAAAACTTGGGTTCGGTTTTTGGGGGGGCAAACAAACCTGAGACATCTACTCCCCCTTCCCCGTCGCTCCAGCCAGCCACCCCACACCAAACCCCCCCCCCAGTCGTCGGGTTCGCTCGCCGGCCGATCGGCCCTTACCCCATCCAGCAGTGGCAGCTGCAGCTTTCCCTTCTGTCGCCTCCATCCAGGTCATGGCTGCAGCTTTCTCCCTCCCTCTCTTCTGTGTCCCGACGGTTGCTGCTTCTCCTCCCAGCCAATCGGGTCTTCAGACTCCTGGCCAATGGAGTCTTAGGACCTGCTTCTTGATTGGTCGGGAGGAGAAACAGGAAGACATTAGCGAATATTAATTTGCTAATGTCACACCAGTGGGTGGGCTCGGGGCGTTGTGCTCTGACCCCAGAGCCCACCCTTTTTTGAAGCCAATTAGAGCCCAGGATCTAATCATGTGCTTAAAAAAAAAAAAAGACCCCATTGAAATCCATGCGTCCGGCGCTCTGCATGTAGATTAGAGGGCTGGACACATGGATAGGGGGCGGCGCCCGTGCGCCATGCATTAAGGGCCGCCACTGCTCCGGCTATAAATTTTCTATAGGATTAAGGTCTGGAAACTGGATAGGCCACTCCATGACCTTAATGTGCTTCTTCTTGAGCCACTCCTTTGTTGCCTTGGTGGGTTTTGGGTCATCCCCAAAGTATAATGTTTCCACCTCCGTGCATGACTCTAGGAATGCTGTTCTTAGGGTCATAGTCAGCATTTTTCTTCCTCCAAACACGGTAAGTCCCCCTCCTCAAGAAGGCACATGTACAGTCATGCCAATGAACATCTAAATGATTCAGACAAGGATTGGGAGAAAGTGCTGTGGTTACATGATACCAAAATTGAGCTCTTTGGCAATAACTCGACTTGTGTTTGGAGGAAGAAAAATGCTGACTACATGTGAATTGTTGCTGTAATCGACAGAGTGAGGTCAATAATTCTAGGGCTATAATTCATAGTTAACTCTAAACTGCTAAGCTGTAAAGGTTTTTAAAGTGTCCCTGGGGGCTGACAAGCTCCATATGTGATAGCATGGGCATGTGACAGGTTATCTTTATAGAACAAAATATTACAGCGTACACATGCAAAAAAGACATTTACCTCCAGCAAGGATAATTTAAAACACCTAGACATTTTCAAAAAACATTATCAAAAAATATGGGGATTTGGTCACACCATGTTGCTATAGGGTGCTTAAGCCCACTTACTGCAACAAAGTACCCCATGATTAGTGGGTCCTACACTATCCATAGATTGGGAGATCCTGCTTCTCTGAGCCATGGGAGAAGTACACTCCTCTATATGGGAGAACTTGAGGTCTCCACCCATGACACAGGTGGACACTAATGAGAGGTACTCAGTGAGGGAGTGGGGTGTTCCATACCCAAAAGGATTTGGTCAGAATCCATACAATAGACAAACAAGATATTTGGGGGGCACACCCTAAAAGATGCATTAAAGATGGTGCAGCCATAAGACCATACAACAGAACAAAATATTACAGTGCACACATGTAAAAAAGACATTTACCTCCAGCAAGGCTAATTTAAAACACCTAGACATTTTCAAAAAACATTATCAAAAAATATGGGGATTTGGTCACACCGTATTGCTATATGGTGCTTAAGCCCACTTACTGCGACAAAGTACTCCATGATTAGTAGGTCCTACACTACACTACATCTTTATAGACAGCCCCAAAGTCTCCCCTGCCCTCAACTGCAGCAGATCAAACCCAAATCTTAGTTGATTAGCTGCTTTGTCAGCTACAGTAGCCAGGGAACAAATGAACTGAAGCTGAAAGTGACAAAATGTTTGTCTCTTCCGGCTTTATTATTCACAGAGGAGGTTAGGGATTAGATGTTCCTCAATCTCTTCTTGCTCCCAATGCTTGAGCAGTTCACTGTGGTTCCAGGACATTTTAAAACTGCCTAAGGATGGTAAGTGGTTAAACAATTTGTCATTTGAGGAAATCCTCTTTTAGGAGCAACAGCCTCAAGATATGTTGCCAGACCAGGTAAAGAAGAAGTTATATTTTAATAAACATAATGATCTAGCAAATTTTGACAAGCTGCCACATGTGATCGCTACAACGTATTATTTAGAACTATTCAGCAACTGGGGTCCCCTTTACTCTGAACTCTACTATATTGCTAACTGCAATATTAAAAGCCTTCCGTTTAAATTAGGTTTATGTATAACCCAAAGTTTTTTGTTTTAGTTTTGGATAAAGTAGGGAAGAATTAACCCCCCTGTTGGTTTATTTTATGCTTGTTGTGTACCATTGGGGAAATTTCCCCTCACTTCCTGTCCTACAGATGCGACAGGAAGTTAAAGGCAAAATCCCAAAATGAAGAAAATTCCCTTCTTAGACAGTTGTCCCCAGAATATGTGTCCCCATAGGAAGATTTCCCCTTACCCTTTGTTTTGGGGAAAACTCTAAAATGATGGCTTTCCCCTCACTTTCTTTCTCAGTGATAATAGTCATCAAGACAGAGTGGTAAATCTCCATTAAAGGGAAACAGACAGCAGTAAAAACTTGGAAGTTGACAGAGGGCCTAAACCTCCCCTATGCCATCCAAAATACTAAACAAAAGTTTTGCTTAGAGACACAATTAAATTAAAAATTCAATTTACCATGTTTATAAGTGAACTTCCAAAAGGTGAAAAGAATCATGCAACACCATTTCTGTTAGTGCAGAATGGTCAGTGTACCCAGCTATAGAAGAAGCCCACACTCAAGAAGAACAAAATCTCCATCCTTCTGGTCAAGCTCTAGTCACCTGGTGAGATACAAAGTGATATATATAGTTCTGACAATTGCAAGCCTCATTGGCTCTGTTCCAACTTTTCCACCCTCTAGGCCAGTCTTTTTCAACCAAGGTGCCTTGAGGTTTCTTCAGGGGTGCCTTGGCAAAGTGCCTAAAAATTGCCCCAAAATTGTATACAAGCCGGCGAATCGATTAAACCTGCCTTTTAGTTACACAAAGCCACAGGTTTTCATTGTACACCACTACAACCTTCAAGCTGCCAACCTCCTAATGACCAATGACATCATCATTTGATAAGGAGGATGTCAATTGCCTGCATATCATCCTTGTTTGACCCTCCCTTGCCTCTCTCCATCAGCTTTGGGGTTTCATTAGCTAAGCGATGGAGAAAAACTGAGGGAGAAACATTAGAATACTAGTGTAGCAAGGTCCCAGGCCCCCAGAGGCCTAATGGTGACCTCCAGAGTTAGGGACAGCTGACATCCTTCTGTGAAGAGTGGGTTACAAGGCATGGTGGGTGTAATGCAATGTAGATTCATGGGCGCCAGACACTTCTTGAATGCAAAGAAATTTATTGTCTCTTAAACAGAACTGTGGGAGAGCAGGTTAGGGCCCGGACACCCTTTAGTAGTTGCAATGTTAATTTGGCAGACTCCAAGCCTTCTAAGGGTAGGCAGCCATGCAGGGAAAGGCATCCAGCAAGACACCACATCTGCAGGAATAGGACTGCTGTCTCCTATTGCAAAAATCTTGAACAGGTTCTAACAAAGGTTGCAATGAACTTATTCACTTTCGCTACAATCTCCTATTGTAGATCTTCACTTGACTGAGCTCCCAGTCTTTCACTATACATGCTGATCCACTTTCACTGGATCCCCTGAGCTCATCCAATCTTCTGCTTCAGTATCTTCCTCAAGCGTCACCCCCACATCCCTGCTGGGTCCCTAGCTTGGCATTCACAGATACTCCTCAAACGTCACCCCACTGGCCTGCTCGGTCCCTGACATGGCACACAAGACTGCTCTGCAAACATCACCTCCGCAAGCGTCACGGTCCCTGGCTTGACACCTTGCTGACGTTTCCCAATTCTTCACCATCCCCGGTTGGTGAGAATACTGCTCTGGTCCTTGCTTCAGCTACTCACTGTGATCCCTGGTAATATGGTGGGTTGTCCCTTAGTGGCGACAGCTTCTCCTCTACCTCCGATCATGACAGGTTTTCCGGCCGGCAGAACCATCACTTCTGGTTGGACTGCAAGCCGCAGTTCCAACCCTACGCTGCTCTCTTGCCTCTGGATAGGCCCTCAGACAGCCTAGCAGCCAGATGTGCCTGGGATAGGTCTCAGGCTCTGGCCTAGCAGCCTGGGGCAGCACAACACATGTCCACCCAGACAACTGTCCAGGTGGCACAGAACCCCGGTCACCTGACCTCACTCAAATAAAAAGGCTCTCCCAGCAGGCCTAAGGACCCAAGAAAATCCCTGCCCATTGCCTGAGACACCCCATCTATTCCTAATCTGTCCTTGCAATGCCCTTTTCTTATCTTGTGCCACCAGATACCCAGCCATCTAGTGGCAGAAGAGAGAAGTGCAGCAATTCCAGAATTAGGGTGAAGTCAATTGACCTCCTGACAATTGGCCAAGGCAACTATTACTTGGCAGTAAATTTGCTAACAACCCTGCCTAAACATCAGGGTGCTACATAAGTCAGTACCAGTTTGCAAAAGTGTATTTGCTTTGGAAGAATAAATCACCTCTAACATTGGGTGGTATTAATGTTGCTGCATTATGTAAAACTATTAGAATAGTTTTTACATTTTAAAATGGGGCGCTTCAAGACTGTCCATCATTTTGTAGGGTGCCTCGAGATTGTCCATAATTTTAAAGGGTGCCTTGACTGAAAAAAGGTTGAGAAACACGGCAGTAGGCAGTGTATATTACATAGACTTTAGCAATAAGTTCTCTGCAGCACAGTTCCTTGTATTTGGTGCCCTCTAATGGCCATAATGAAATTGGGACATTCTTCTAGCTGAATTTTTCTCTGTATTCACTATATATTCTGCAGAAGTATGACACCAACATTTGTTATTTTAACAATGTCACATAGGAACTGAAGTGATCGAGGCTTAATGCTGACCTAAGAAACCAATAAAACTGGCAGCTACCTGATAACCTATGAAAAGCAGCAAAAACTGTTATTACAAATACATAAGCACAGAATATTATTCCTGCCAGTGTTTCTGTTGATGGCAAAATAACCCCACGAGTTTTACTCTTGACATCACAAAGCACAAAGCAAGTTACTCCTTGTTTTGCAATCGGATTTACAAGATAATTCCTTAGATAACATAGACCAGTAAGCTAGGCAAACAAGCATGTTAGTTTTACTGGCAAAAATCCATGTCATGCACTGGCTGAAGAGAAGCACCTACAGTGCCTTGAAAAAGTATTCATACCCCTTGAAATTTCCCACATTTTGTCATGTTACAACCACAAACATAAATGTATATTATTGGGATTTTATGTGATAGACCAACACAAAGTGGCACATATTTGTGAAGTGGAAGGAAAATGAGAAATGGTTTTCAATTCTTTTTACAAATAAATAGGCGTGCATTTGTATTCAGCCCCCTTTATTCTGATATCTCTAACTAAAATCTAGTGGAACAAATTGCCTTCAGAAGTCATCTGATTAGTAAATAGAGTCCACCTGTGTGTAATTGAATCCCAGTATAAATACAGCTGTTCTGTGAAGCCTTAAGAGATTTGTTAGATAACCTTAGTAAATAAAGTTGTGTGGAAGTTTAAAGCAGGGTTAGGTTTTAAAAAAATATCCAAAGCTTCAAAAATCTCACAGAGAACTGTTCAATCCATCATCCAAAAATGGAAAGAGTATGGCACAACTGCAAACCTACCAAGACATGGCGGTCCATTAGGGCTGCCACCTTTTCTTCAAGTCAAACTGAACACTTTAGCGGCACACCGCATTTTTTTTTATATAGTATGAACTATACATTTATGTATTTTGCAATGAAATAACATTTCAATCATCATATTAGGTTAATCACAAGAGTCCCCCATTACATCTGAGTCCACAGAGTTCCCCTTTCACATCTGAATCCACAGAGTTCCCTTTTTACATCTGAACTTGCAGAGTTCCCTCTGGGGGACTCTTCAGACTCAGATGCAAGGGGGAACTATGGGGACTCTAACAAAGGGGATGCTCTGGAAACCCTGATTTAAGGGGGAACACTGAGAACTCTGATGTAATGGGGAACTTTGATGTAAGGGGTGCTCTGAGAAGCCTGATTTACCTTAGTGTACTCACTAAGAGGCAGGAGAGAGAAGAGGGGAGGCTTAAGTCACAGACAGGGATGGATGGTGAGCTCACTAACACCTTGGCAGTCAGCACCTCTCATCCAGATGTATCTGAGGCTGCTGGACTTCCAATTTCCCATCCCCACTTTCCTTTTCTGAGGCACAGCGCCAGGGATAGGAGTGTGGGCAGACACAGAGGGGTAGGGGACAGAGGAAGAGGAGTAGATCGAGCCCTCTCTCCTCTCCCATCTGTGTGTGTGTGTGTGTGGAATTTTTAGTGGTGGCTTTGGGCAGTGTGAAGAGGAGTGTAACAGACACTATCGGCTTACACAACTACAGCCAGCAACCCTGCTGGGAAGCCATAGTCTGGTCTGAATCATGTGTCCGGGTTTCATGCGGTCTTAAACCCGGACGCATGATTCCAAACCCGAACTGTCCAGGTGAATCCCGGACAGGTGGCAACCCTACCGTCCACCTAAACTGACAGGCTAACAAGGAGAGCATTATACAGGGAAGCAGCCAAGAGGCCCATGGTAACTCCGGAGGAGCTGCAGAGATCCACAGCTGGGTGGGAAAATATGTTCACAGGACAACTATTAGTTGTGCACTCCACAAATCTGGCCTTTATGGAAGAGTGGCAAGAAGAAACTCATTGTCCAAGGAAAGCCATAAGAAGTCCCTTTTGCAGTTTGCGAAAAACCATGTGGGGGACACAGCAAATATGTGGAAGTAGGTGCTCTGGTCAGTTTTGAGTCTTGGCCTAGGCCAACAAGGCCCAGGCCTAGGGTGGCCCTCTGAGGGGGGCAGCAAAAAAGCCACCCCCACACACGAAAAAAGCCCCCCAGACCCATCCTCTGGAGTCCCGCTGCCTCCCGCACAAATATATCCCCCGGTGGCTAGCTTCCCCTTGCTGTAGCGTGGCACTTGTTGATATTATGGCCAGGAAGTATGGGTGTACTTGGCTGGGGAGGGGGGAGCGACTGATGCCTGCATAAAGCAGCCGGTGACTGGCCAGAACGGCTGCACGTAAATTAACTGGCGAAGGTGGAGCCTAATGCTCTGCCTACCCTCCTCCACAGCCTCCATCCTCACATTCTGTGACCAGCTGTGATTGGACACAGCCGGTCACGTGGTAAAGAGCCAATTTCATTGGCTCTTTACTGCGATCGGGGTTGGGCTGTGTCAGGGTGACATGCCTCATCCCCGATCGCCGCTCTGTGCACGCCCTAGGGGAGTGCACTAGTGCCGTGCACATGGGCAGCCGGTCACGTAGTAAAGAGCCATTTTTTATTGGCCCTTTACATGGACCTGGGATGGGCTATATCCGAGGGACACACCTCATCCCCGATCACCACACTGCGGGCCCCCGGGGGCCCGCAGGAGCAGCGAGAAACCAAGGAGGTCATATGACGCCCGCCCAGGATGGGAGATCGCATCTGCGGACGTCATATGACTATAGCCTGGTATTGAAGTGGTTAATTGATTGTGGTGTCACTATTGCATGAAATAAATAAAGTATGAAAAAATTCTATATGCTTGTAATGCCCTGCTCCTGATGGGCAGGTGCTATCTATGTAAATTTAAGTTTGTCTGAAACTTTAGTTTAGCTCAGACTAATTATGGTAAATTCGCTGGTTTCTGTACCAGTTCAGCCGGGTTGTGTCAGTTTCCACTTGCCCGTGGGTGTCGCTGTAGCTTCCGGTAAGTGTTGGAAATGCAACAGGCTGGATGCATTGGGTACCCCTTTTACTCAGAAACATCCTGGTGGGAGTAGTTCACTCACTGTGCATTCTGGGTAATGGTACTTAAGGTACAGGTGCCTATTTGTCGAGGTTCGTTGTTCCTGACCTGAAGGCCCTCCTGGCCCAAGGTGTGCCGTGGCAGCCCGAGGCTTTGTTATTGAAAAGTAGGCCCAGGAGTTCTGGGGCCTATTGATCCAGAGGGTGGTCCTGTGCTGTCTTGCCTGCGGGGAGAAGCAGATCGATCGAAGGAAACCAGGGGAGGACTTCTCTGGAGGTGACCCAGCAAAGTATGCTGGTATCTCAGGAGGAGCCTGGAAACTCAATTGAAGGATGCAACCTACCTCACAGTATCGCCAGATCAGCTGAAAGAAATTGGTACTGTGCAGTTACACTTTAACCACTTAAGGACCGCCTAACGCCGATTTACGTCGGCAAGGCGGCACGGGCAGGCAAAATCACGTACATGTACGTGATTTGCCTCTCGCGGGTGGGGATCCGATCGGACCCCCCCCGGTGCCCGAAGCGGTCCCGTTCTGTTCCCCGGCGATCCGAGATGAGGGGGAGGCCATCCGTTCGTGGCCCCCCCCTCGCGATCGCCGCCGGCCAATGGGAACACTCCTTTGCTGCTGTATGCTAAACAGCAGCAAAGGAAATGATGTCATCTCCCCTCGGCTCGGTAGTTTCCGTTCCAGCGCCGAGGGGAGAAGACATCAATGTGAGTGCACAACACACACACACACAGTAGAACATGCCAGGCATACAAAACACCCCGATCCCCCCCCCGATCGCCCCCCGATCCCCCCCAATCACCCCCCCCCCCCTGTCACAAACTGACACCAGCAGGTTTTTTTTTTTTTTTTTCTGATTACTGCATAGTGTCAGTTTGTGACAGTTACAGTGTTGGGACAGTTAGTATTACCCCCCTTTAGGTCTAGGATACCCCCCTAACCCCCCCTAATAAAGTTTTAACCCCTTGATCACCCCCCATCGCCAGTGTCGCTAAGCGATCATTTTTCTGATCGCTGTATTAGTGTCACTGGTGACGCTAGTTAGTGAGGTAAATATTTAGGTTCGCCGTCAGCGTTTTATAGTGACAGGGACCCCCATATACTACCTAATAAATGTTTTAACCCCTTGATTGCCCCCTAGTTAACCCTTTCACCACTGATCACCGTATAACCGTTACGGGTGACGCAGGTTAGTTCGTTTATTTTTTATAGTGTCAGGGCACCCGCCGTTTATTACCGAATAAAGGTTTAGCCCCCTGATCGCCCGGCGGTGATATGCGTCGCCCCAGGCAGCGTCAGATTAGCGCCAGTACCGCTAACACCCACGCACGCAGCATACACCTCCCTTAGTGGTATAGTATCTGATCGGATCAATATCTGATCCGATCAGATCTATACTGGCGTCCCCAGCAGTTTAGGGTTCCCAAAAACACAGTGTTAGCGGGATCAGCCCAGATACCCGCTAGCACCTGCGTTTTGCCCCTCCGCCCAGCCCACCCAAGTGCAGTATCGATCGATCACTGTCACTTACAAAACACTAAACGCATAACTGCAGCGTTCGCAGAGTCAGGCCTGATCCCTACGATCGCTAACAGTTTTTTTGGTAGCATTTTGGTGAACTGGCAAGCAAGCACCAGGCAGCGTCAGGTTAGCGCCAGTAGCGCTAACACCCACGCACGCACCGTACACCTCCCTTAGTGGTATAGTATCTGATCAGATCAATATCTGATCCGATCAGATCTATACTAGCGTCCCCAGCAGTTTAGGGTTCCCAAAAACGCAGTGTTAGCGGGATCAGCCCAGATACCTGCTAGCACCTGCGTTGTGCCCCTCCGCCCGGCCCAGCCCAGCCCAGCCCAGCCCACCCAAGTGCAGTATCGATCGATCACTGTCACTTACAAGGCACTAAACGCATAACTGCAGCGTTCGCAGAGTCAGGCCTGATCCCTGCGATCGCTAACAGTTTTTTTGGTAGCATTTTGGTGAACTAGCAAGCACCGGCCCCAAGCAGCGTCAGGTTAGCGCCAGTACCACTAACACCCACGCACGCAGCATACGCCTCCTTTAGTGGTATAGTATCTGAACGGATCAATATCTGATCCGATCAGATCTATACTAGCGTCCCCAGCAGTTTAGGGTTCCCAAAAACGCAGTGTTAGCGGGATCAGCCCAGATACCTGCTAGCACCTGCGTTTTGCCCCTCCGCCCGGCCCAGTCCAGCCCACCCAAGTGCAGTATCGATCGATCACTGACACTTACAAAACACTAAACGCATAACTGCAGCGTTCGCAGAGTCAGACCTGATCCCTGCGATCGCTAACAGTTTTTTTGGAAGCTTTTTATTGAACTGGCAAGCACCAGCGGCCTAGTATACCCCGGTCGTAGTCAAACCAGCGCTGCAGTAACACTTGGTGACGTGGCGAGTCCCATAAGTGCAGTTCAAGCTGGTGAGGTGGCAAGCACAAGTAGTGTCCCGCTGCCACCAAAAAGACAAACACAGGCCCGTCGTGCCCATAGTGCCCTTCCTGCTGCATTCACCAATCCTAATTGGGAACCCACCGCTTCTGCAGCACCCGTACTTCCCCCATTCACATCCCCAACCAAATGCAGTCGGCTGCATGAGAGGCATTTTTATGTGCTCCCGAGTACCCCTACCCAACGAACCCCCCCAAAAAGATGTTGTGTCTGCAGCAAGCGCGGATATAGGCGTGACACCCGCTATTATTGTCCCTCCTGTCCTGACAATCCTGGTCTTTGCATTGGTGAATGTTTTGAACGCTACCATACACTAGTTGAGTATTAGCGTAGGGTACAGCATTGCACAGACTAGGCACACTTTCACAGGGTCTCCCAAGATGCCATCGCATTTTGAGAGACCCGAACCTGGAACCGGTTACCGTTATAAAAGTTAGTTACAAAAAAAGTGTAAAAAAAAATATATATATATATAAAATAAAAAAAAATAGTTGTCGTTTTATTGTTCTCTCTCTCTATTCTCTCTCTCTATTGTTCTGCTCTTTTTTTACTGTATTCTATTCTGCAGTGTTTTATTGTTATTGTTATTGTTATTGTTATTATGTTTTATCATGTTTGTTTTTCAGGTATGTAATTATTTATACTTTACTGTTTACTGTGCTTTATTGTTAACCATTTTTTTGTCTTCAGGTACGCCATTCACAACTTTGAGTGGTTATACCAGAATGATGCCTGCAGGTTTAGGTATCATCTTGGTATCATTCTTTTCAGCCAGCGGTCGGCTTTCATGTAAAAGCAATCCTAGCGGCTAATTAGCCTCTAGACTGCCTTTACAAGCCGTGGGAGGGAATGCCCCCCCCCCCCCACCGTCTTCCGTGTTTTTCTCTGGCTCTCCTGTCTCAACAGGGAACCTGAGAATGCAGCCGGTGATTCAGCCAGCTGACCATAGAGCTGATCAGAGACAAGAGTGGCTCCAAACATCTCTATGGCCTAAGAAACCGGAAGCTACGAGCATTTTATGACTTAGATTTCGCCGGATGTAAATAGCGCCATTGGGAAATTGGGGAAGCATTTTATCACACCGATCTTGGTGTGGTCAGATGCTTTGAAGGAAGAGGAGAGATCTAGGGTCTAATAGACCCCAATTTTTTCAAAAAAGAGTACCTGTCACTACCTATTGCTATCATAGGGGATATTTACATTCCCCGAGATAACAATAAAAATGATTTAAAAAAAAAAAAATGAAAGGAACAGTTTAAAAATAAGATAAAAAAGCAAAAAAATAATAAAGAAAAAAAAAAAAAAAAAAAAGCACCCCTGTCGCCCCCTGCTCTTGCGCTAAGGCGAACGCAAGCGGCGGTCTGTCGTCAAACGTAAACAGCAATTGCACCATGCATGTGAGGTATCGCCGCGAAGGTCAGATCGAGGGCAGTAATTTTTGCAGTAGACCTCCTCTGCAAATCTAAAGTGGTAACCTGTAAAGGCTTTTAAAGGCTTTTAAAAATGTATTTATTTTGTTGCCACTGCACGTTTGTGCGCAATTGTAAAGCATGTCATGTTTGGTATCCATGTACTCGGTCTAAGATCATCTTTTTTATTTCATCAAACATTTGGGCAATATAGTGTGTTTTAGTGCATTAAAATTTAAAAAAGTGTGTTTTTTCCCCAAAAAATGCGTTTGAAAAATCGCTGCGCAAATACTGTGTGAAAAAAAAAAATGAAACACCCACCATTTTAATCTGTAGGGCATTTGCTTTAAAAAAATATATAATGTTTGGGGGTTCAAAGTAATTTTCTTGCAAAAAAAAAAAACTTTTTCATGTAAAAAATAAGTGTCAGAAAGGGCTTTGTCTTCAAGTGGTTAGAAGAGTGGGTGATGTGTGACATAAGCTTCTAAATGTTGTGCATAAAATGCCAGGACAGTTAAAAAAAAAAAAATTTGTCTCTTTCCCGCAACTTGTGTCGCAATATAAAATATTCCATGGACTCGACATGCCTCTCAGCAAATAGCTTGGGGTGTCTACTTTCCAAAATGGGGTCATTTGGGGGGGTTTTGTGCCACCTGGGCATTCCATGGCCTCCGAAACGGTGTTAGGCAGTGAAGAGTAAAATCAAAAATTCACGCCCTTAAAAACGCTGAAGGCGGTGATTGGTTTTCGGGGTCCCGTACGCGGCTAGGCTCCCAAAAAGTCTCACACATGTGGTATCCCCGTACTCAGGAGAAGCAGCTAAATGTATTTTGGGGTGCAATTCCACATAGGCCCATGGCCTGTGTGAGCAATATATCATTTAGTGACAACTTTGTGCAAAAAAAAAAAAAAAAAAAAAAAAGTGTCACTTTCCCGCAACTTGTGTCAAAATATAAAATATTCCATGGACTCAATATGCCTCTCAGCAAATAGCTTGGGGTGTCTACTTTCCAAAATGGGGTCATTTGGGGGGGGGGTTGTGCCACCTGGGCATTCCATGGCCTCCGAAACTGTGATAGGCAGTGAAGAGTGAAATCAAAAAGTTACACCCTTAGAAATCCTGAAGGCGGTGATTGGTTTTCGGGGTCCCATACGCGGCTAGGCTCCCAAAAAGTCCCACACATGTGGTATCCCCGTACTCAGGAGAAGTAGCTGAATATATTTTGGGGTGCAATTCCACATAGGCCCATGGCCTGTGTGAGCAATATATCATTTAGTGACAACTTTTTGTAAATATTTTTTTTTTTTTTTGTCATTATTCAATCACTTGGGACAAAAAAATAAATATTCAATGGGTTCAACATGCCTATCAGCAATTTCCTTGGGGTGTCTACTTTCCAAAATGGGGTCATTTGGGGGGGTTTTGTACTGCCCTGCCATTTTAGCACCTCAAGAAATGACATAGGCAGTCATAAACTAAAAGCTGTGTAAATTCCAGAAAATGTACCCTAGTTTGTAGACGCTATAACTTTTGCGCAAACCAATAAATATACGCTTATTGACATTTTTTTTACCAAAGACATGTGGCCGAATACATTTTGGCCTAAATGTATGACTAAAATTGAGTTTATTGGATTTTTTTTATAACAAAAAGTAGAAAATATCATTTATTTTCAAAATTTTCGGTCTTTTTCCGTTTATAGCGCAAAAAATAAAAACTGCAGAGGTGATCAAATACCATCAAAAGAAAGCTCTATTTGTGGGAAGAAAAGGACGCAAATTTCGTTTGGGTACAGCATTGCATGACCGCGCAATTAGCAGTTAAAGCGACGCAGTGCCAAATTGGAAAAAGACCTCTGGTCCTTAGGCAGCATAATGGTCCGGGGCTCAAGTGGTTAATCTTGCAAAAGTTTGGTTATACCATCCTGTGGCAAAGGATTGTGTAATGACCGTAACGTGATTTTTCAAGTCTGTGGCAGAGACTATGACCGAGCATCGCATCGGCTGCTAGGTCAGTGAGAGAGGCCTATCCGGTGATTGCTATATTCAGTTGTGAAAACCGTTTGTCCTCTGGGTTGAAGAAATACCCTGATCCGCAATACCAGGTACCTGAATCTCCCTTAACCCTCCATCCCTTTATCTGACTTTGTTAAATAAAAGAATTGGAGAAAAAGAAACTGAGTGTTTGGTGTAGACATCATTGAACATTCTTCTAATGGGACCCTTGTGACGGATACGGTGGAACGATGAGGTAACGGTAAGCCCAATTTAAACCAACAGCTTCTTTGGGGGTCAGTGCTACATGCATCTAATTTAAAGATTAATTGACCAAATAACTGTATTGAATTAGAGATGGATAAATAATGGAGAATTAATATGAATTAAAAATTAAAATGTATAAAAAGTATAAAAAAATTATTATTATATGCATATATATATTAAAAAAAAAAAAAAAAAAAAATATATATATATATATATATATATATATATATATATATATATATATATATATATGTACACACATATATATTGATATTGGGTAAGAGTACTAGTATATCTAGGATAAATTTTCCGGGTTAGAAATGTAGAAACAATAAAGGCGGGGCTGGAAGAAGATTTTTTTGGGATACCAAAGACATATGTGACTATGTACAGCTATATGTTAATAAGTGTAAACATATATATATATGGATAAATTGACAATATCAATCTGAAATATGCTTATAACTTATAGAATTGATAAATTAGTACAATTAATTGTTATGCATCACTTACTAGAGTATATGGTGTCTGGCTCAACATGTGAGGGAATAAACAGTTTGGGAAGGAAAATGTATATAGTGAATATGATAGAGCCCTCTTCAAAGGGCTGGCTATTGAGCTGTCTTCGGCAGACCACAACCAGAGAGGCACATTCACCATATCATCCTCCTCCTCTTCTTCAGTCCTCCTTCTTCCTGGTGAGGACACTGAGCTAGAAACTGAGGACACTGGACTAGAAACTCGAGAAAACACATAATCTTCTCCAAAATCATCTTCTTCGTCTGTCATATCAGCTGCAGCCGACATTTCCTTTTCTGAGTGTGTTCGAGGTGGAGTTGGCTTTGGGGAAGGCTGTTGTGGTGCTTGAGGCACCCTCACTGAATCCGATAGTGGTAACAAGTGATTCCTGTGCCACACCTTCAATGGACCCTTCTCTCCATCAGGTCTGATCTGATACACGGGCAAGCCAGGGAGTTGTTTACACACAATATAGGGCTGTGGCCTCCATTGATCCGCTAGCTTATGTTTTCCTGGTATTCCTAGATTTTTCAGTAATACTCGGTCGCCCGGTTGCAAGTCCTGGATCTTCACTCTTAAATCAAAATTTAGTTTATTCTGAGATTCTTTGGTAGAAGCATACTCCATAGCTTTCTCATAGGCTTGTCGTAAGTTCTTCCATAATCTGTTCACATAACCCTTATGAGATGTTAAAGGGGTGTCATCAAGGGGGGTGACAAAAGCCAGGTCAACAGGAAGACAAGCTTCTCTTCCAAACATAAGACGGTAGGGAAAGTAACCAGTAGCATCACTCTCTGTACTGTTGTAAGCATGCACCAGCGCTGCTATGTGATTACCCCAATGCTGTTTCTTTTCTGGGGTTAGAGTTCCTAACATGTTTAGTATAGTCCGATTGAATCGTTCAGGTTGAAGGTCTCCTTGTTACAGTGTAGTACAAGACTTCTTGATACCCAATAGGGCACACAGCTGATGGACTAGTCGACTCTCAAAGTCTCTTCCTTGGTCTTAATGAATTCGTACAGGTAGCCCATAGTGCACGAAAAACTTCTCCACAAGCACCTTAGCCACAGTGCTGGCCTTCTGATCCTTAGTAGGGTAAGCCTGTGCATTGCGGGGGAAGTGATCGGTCACAACCAAGATGCTGTTTCTTCCACCTGTATCGGGTTCCAGGCACAGAAAGTCAATGCAAACCAGATCTAACAGCTCCTTACTCTGTAAGTGACCCATTGGGGCGGCCCTCACTGGCAAAGTTTTCCGCTGGATGCAAGTCAGACAAGAGTGACAATAACTCTCCACCTCTCCTCTCAAATTGGGCCAATAAAATCTATCTCTAATCAAGCAAAATGTCTTTTCTGTGGCCATGTTCGTCATGTAACAGCATTAAGACAGTAGAACGATGTTTTTCCGGGAGGAACAGTTGCCACCTCTCCTCCGTCTCTCCAGATGGGCAACGCCAGTATAACACTCCATCTATGATTTGCAACCGGTCCCATTCTCTGTGCAGAGTCTTTGATCCCTTTATGGGGTTTTTCAGCAACAGTCCATGATCCTGCTTGTTCAAAGCCTGCAGCACCAAATGACCCAATGGGTCCTGCTCTTGGTCTCTCGTCAAATCTCTCTTTGTCAGCTGGGGTAGGCCTTCTCCTCTCACCTGTGTCAATCCACAGTAGAGTCTTGGTATCCCAGATGGGTGAACCCCAATGTATTCAGCAACCACTCCTCCTTTCATCTTCTGGTCCAAGCCCTGAAACAAGGCTCGCACTCCTTCTTTGGTTACATAAGTCCATCCATTTGGGTCTTCCTCCTTCCTATGAGGCCTGCGGGACAAAGCATCCTCATTTTGGTTCCCAACTCCGGGCCGGTACAGACTAAACCGGAACCCTGCCAAAGCTGCTAGCCACCTGTAGCATCCAGTTTTGCCAAGGTCAAGATGTAGGTCAATGGATTGTTGTCAGTCCTGACATTAAACTCAGCTCCATACAAATAGTCTCTCAACTTATCCACCACGGTCCACTTGAGTGCCAAAAATTCCAATTTGTGGATGGGGTAATTCTTCTCCGATGGGGTAAGGCTCCTACTCATATAGGCCACCGGTTTCAATCCTCCATTTTGTTCCTGATACAGTACCCCTCCCAATCCTTCTCTACTAGCATCCACATGCAACTCATAAGGCAGACCAAGGTCAGCGTAGGCCAAAACTGGGGCCTCTGTGAGACTCTTCTTCAACTGCCAAAATGCTTTTTCACATGAAGAGGTCCATTGGCTTTGGACAGACTCTCCTTTCTTGCGGGCACCACTCTTCTTGGGTCTGACTCCATCTTCTCCTTCTCCCGTGACCACTTCCAACAGCTAATTTAACGGTCAAGCAATCTTAGCGAAGTTGGCCACAAATCATCGGTAGTAGGAACAGAATCCCAGGAAAGATCTCAATTCGGTTATAGTTCTTGGTCTGGGCCAGGTGGTAACAGCCTCCAGCTTTTGTGGATCTGTGGCAACTCCTCCCGCTGAGACAACATGGCCCAAATAGGTGACAGAGGTTCTGTAGAACTGGCAATTTCCCAGTGACAACTTCAGTCCTTCCTCATGGAGGCGGGAGAATACCTTTTCTAGTCGAGTTTCGTGCTCTTCTAGCGTCTTCCCAAACACAATGATGTCATCCAAATACACCAGTACTTCTACAAAGTTCACATCTCCTACTGTCCTTTCCATCAAACGCTGAAAGTTTGCAGGAGCCCCCGACAAGCCCTGAGGCATCCGACTGAACTCGTAGAATCCTAATGGGCATATGAATGCCGTCTTCTCCTGATCTTCCGGGTGCATAGGAATCTGATAATACCCGCTTTTCAAGTCAAGCACACTAAACCACTTTGCCCCAGTGAGGCACTGCAAAGCATCTTCGATACGGGGTGTGGTGTACTGGTCCAGGATGTTGTGCCGATTCAGGGTCTGGTAGTCGATACACATGCGTAATGACCCATCTATCTTCCTTACTACCACGATGGGGGATGCATAGGGACTCCGGGATTCCTGAATGACTCCTGACCTTTTCAACTCTGCCAGCTGCTCTCTTAAGTCTTCCAGGTCACTGAGAGGTATTCTCCTGGCCTGCTCTTGGAAGGGTTTGTCTTCTTGAAGCCAAATTCTATGTTGGGCATTTCTTGCACATCCCACATCAAAATCATCTTTGGAAAACAGCTTCTCCCATCTCATCAGTTGAGACTTCATCCTTTTCTGCCAGGCAGGGGACAAGACCTCCGCACATCGCTGAAACTCCATCTGTAACCGCTGGCCATTGTTCAAATCCTTGGCTTCTTCAGGGAGTACAGGGGTGGCGGCACTCACCTGCCCCACCAGCATAGGGCTCCCAACATAATAGGTTGATCAGTCACATTCTTCAAGCAGATGGGCACTTTCCTTCCTGTTCTGGAAAAGTCTTGGGTAGGGACCAGCTCAGGGACCATTTCTAGTCCAGTCGCCCTGGCTTGCTCATGCGTCTCCAGCACCACAAAGGGGCCCGGTTGGTCCCAAGTGAACTTGATGGTGGCCTTCACATGAGCAACGTCTCCCGGCTGTAGTACCCTCTCTTTGGCCTCCAACTTCCTCAGCCGCCCCACTCCTCCTTTAGGGGCCTTCTTCTCTCTTGCCACTCGCCGACAAGCTTTCAGTTACTGGTGGATTATTGGTGGATCCAACTTCGCTCAGTACTGAGGATAGCAGTCTTCTCACTAAGTCGGTATTGGTTCCTACTAGTATGGTGGTCTGGGGGACATGACAGCCAAGGTGTCAATCGCCTCTTCTTTCCCAACAGTTGCTGGCCCAAAGGATATCTGGATAGGGATGTAGCCATCATATGGGCACCTAGCAGTTCTGATTCTCCAGATCTCGAGTTCTTTAAGCTTGCGTAAGGGAATGTGGCTCAGGTATTTGTCATAGAAATCCCTGTATAATAACGTGACCTGGGCCCCTGTGTCTAGCAAAGCTTTGGTATAGTCACCTTCCATTTGCACAGGCACAATCAGGGACGGCCCCACTAACTTTTCCAGGAAACTGTCAGAAGTATCCTGAATGTGGTTAAGATCACAGTTCCTCTTTTTTAAGTGCACCCTGTGGGGACCTAGCAGTGACCCTAGGTGGTGTTGCCAGACCGCTTTTGATTGGGCCAGGCTGACACTTTCTTAGGGGTGTTCTGGTAGGACCTGACTGTGGCCCTAGGTGATGGTAAAGCATTGACCCTCTGCGCCTGGCTCCCTGACCCCAGTGCCAGGTTACTTGACTATGAGAATGACCAGAGTGATTGGGCCACTCTTTCCTTCTGCAGCCTTGTTCTGGCCCTTCTCTTCCTTTGTTTCCTGGAGCTCTGTTTCTCAACGGGGTTCTCAGTTGGCTCCCTCACTGAGACTCCCTGGAGTTTTCCGCCGGCTGGTCCTTCAGCAACTTCTGTAATAGCTTCACCAACTCCTCCAACAGTTCAGCATTCACTTCCCTTTGTGGACACTGGGCTTTGAAGTGTCTTGGATCACCACACTTGTTGCACTTTCGAATGCCCGTCCACTCAGACTTCATCGCTCTCCACCACGCTGGCATCCACCTGGACTGATTGTGCGACTATCTTCTCACTCTTCTGGGGTGTTTTTAATGCGAGTTGAGTCTCCTGATTCTTTTCATCCAGGAGAGCCTCTTCTTCTCTCACCAACCCCATCAGCTCGGGGTAAGAAGGGGTCTCTCGGGTACCCTACAAGAGCAATCGGAGCACAATAGGATGGTTTGGTCTGGCACCTTCTAGGATCCGATTCAATTGGGCTCTGTCCGCCTCCCAGGGGTTGATACCTTTTTTTAAGATGATCTGGTGCAGGATTTGCTCGACCCGGGCGATATATTCAGGCAACTTCTCTCCCCTGCACTGGTGGGTATGCTCAAACTTGTACATCAGATCAGGTAGCTTCTCTACCCTTCCATAAACTGCATAGAGAGCCTCGATATAGTCCATGGCCTCACAATTCGGTTTTCCCCTCTTTAAGCTTCTGATGACATCCGCTACTGGACTGCGGAGACTCTCGCTGATGCGCTGTCTTTCCACTGTTCCCGACACATTCCACTCCTCTATGGCTTGCATAGCCTAATCCATCCAGCTATCAAAGTCTGCTTCTCCATCTGGTCTGGACATAAGGCCTGAGAAGGTTGGTAACCTCTGATATCCCTGGTTGGTGGACTTGTTGTGACTCTGTATCAGGTTGTCAACTAGGCGACTCATGTCTAGATAGAATAAGGCAGGAGGCATCCCCGCCATTGGGCTTCCTGCTGCTGGTCTGGTTGCATTTAGACTACCGGCAGTTGAACTGCATGCAACAGGGCTCCCTGGTGGTAACCCAGGGGAATTCTCACCAGTCTCCTCCAGCAACTGTACTGGGATCACTGGCCATCCAGGCCTTCGGCTAGACTCACAACCTGCTTCTGGAACTCCGCCGGAACATTCTTTTTCCATTCTAGAAGGACATAGGTACAATCTTCCTCCAAGTCATGTTTCAGGTCAAAAAAGAAAGTGCAAAAATAGGCCACGTCCGTAAATATATGAAGACAAAAAAAAAATTGGTAGTACTACGTATTACCAGGGGGGCGGACTTTTTAGGCTGAGAAACACTGGAGAGGAAGTAACAGTATAAAAATATAAATTTATTGAAGGTTACAAATACATAAAAGTAAGAATGAAGATTATAACATAAATGCATCTATGAATATTGTGCAGTGAGCCCTTGTATGTGTACGCGTTTCACCGCTAGGCTTCCTCAGGACACGGCCAAGGTTCACAGACGAGACAGATAAGAGAATATGTTTCTCTATCTGAAATGAGATATAATGTCATTAGACACACATAACTAACACATACACAAACTGTTCAAGATAAAAATCATGCGCTAAGCAATTGCGAGTACAGAGACAAACATCAAGCCATTACCTTGTTTGGAATGCACAATCATGTACAGTCATGATACGGTGAGTAAAAAAGCTAGGACTTACTATATTAGGTATCGCTGAATGTATGAACAGGGGCATGTGAATAGTATTCCTTATTTTGGGAACGGCCATTAGAGAGAGGAGGGCCATTAAAGAGTATCCCACAGTGAATCCTGGATTTGAATTCCAGTACTGCTGATGGATATATATAGCCCAACAGCCAATCGCTGTATCTATAAGCATACAATAATAACATTGGCTTAGATAGAAACAGTAAGGGCACATAAATAGTCTGAAGCAGCAAGGGCCTAATAATGACCTAGAGCTAAGAACTTACGTTTAAAGTTTCAATATCACAGCATGCTCCTGGGAGACAGCAATCCACTGCACACAGGGCTTGCGGCAGCTGAGAGGTACTTATACTCTAGATCAGCCACAGCTGATCCTTAGCCAGGGCATCATGTGATCTGCAGGAAAGATTGTGGGAATTGTAGGATATCGGCTCTCATACTCTCTGTGCCTGTGCAGAGAGGTCTATACAGAGAGAAAGACATTACAACTAGGGGGAGAAATCCGAGCGGTGCAGCATCCGGGCAGAGGAAACCTCATGCATGTGCCGGCCATATTAGAGTATAACAACTGCATTCTGGGCATTGTAGGAACTGCTGTGTCTATCGGTTTTAGGCTAAATCCGATAGTTGATGGACTCCAAATGTCAGTAAAGGTACGCAGTGCCACCACTGTCTGGGAGGTACATGTTTCTGAAAGACTCTGTGTTAACATTGCTGCCCAGGCCCCAATTACGATCGATAAAAATTATGCATACAAATGCTAAAGAGAAAATTCTTGTTATTCTTATCGGTATGCCACCCTGATCGTGCATGTGCAGAGAGACCACATATTAATGCATTCGGCTTAAGATGTTTCGTGACCACCACTCACAAGTGGATAGCCCACAATAAATCATAAAAACAGAAACATAAATGCATCCGACAAAATTACATAATCAGTATGCTAAAAATATATAAACACCGTTAATCTGAAATCATGCATGAATTCTCCAGCAAGTCATAATTACTAACGTTCAGATACCGATTCTATATATATAGTACTGTATATGCATATACATCATCTATCTCCATTGAGATAATCTAGTGAGCCTTGCGAATGGTACAGATAAAAATTAAATTTCTATTCCTGTGTTACCCTATCTTAAAGAACAAGGAGGGGAATGGGGGTAAGGGAAGCAGTTTAGGAAGGCAGAAGAATGAACTCAGAAACAAACAAATCGCATGGTATATTAATGGACTGAATCTATTAGAGAAAGGATTTGAAACCGATCATATTATTTAAGCCTGGGTAGACCGTGGCTTGTAATTTATGTATCCATTGCGTTTCACGTTGGAGTACTCTTTTATCAAAATCGCCCCCCCACGAGGGTCGGCATAAACAACATCCAGAGCAGCAAATTTAAACATCATGGGGTCATACATATGCTAGAAAGCCATGTGATACCCCATTGTGGTATTCAGAAGACCATTTGTAGCATAATATACATGGTCCTTGATTCTTCTCCAAAAGGGCTTAATAGTTTTGCCCACATAAAAGGCTCCACATTGACAAAAATTATATAGATAACACCTTGAGTTTGGCATGTAATGTGGCGCTGTAGGACGTGCGTACGACCATCTGGGAGAAGAACCGAAGGTCCAGTGAGTAACAAATCGCAGAAATCACAATTGCCACATTGGAAGAGGCCTGCAGGGGATTGTGTTGTATTCGTAGTTTTTCAGTAATGACTACGTACTAGATATATTCTTTCCAAAAATGTCTTTTCTTTTGATGGTTCCCACTTCCTCCAGGTACAGGGGGTCACTATGGGCACATGTTGTGCACCTTTCTATGCGAACCTGTACCTGGGGGGGGGTGGGAGCGGGATCTGTGTGCCAGCGATAGACACTCAAATCTTTTTTCCTATGTGCTGCGGTGGTTCCGATATATAGATGACATTCTGTTATTGTGGGCAGGACTACCAGCAGCACTAGAGTATTTCATGGCCATCTTAAGTCAGAATGATTACAACTTGAAGTTCACCATGCAGTCTATTGTCACTACAATCACATATCTAGACATTACTATTAAAATTAGTCAGGAGGGCCAAATTAATACATCACTGTTTCATAAACCCACAGCGGGTAACACAATACTACATGCGCAGAGCGCGCACCCACGCCCTCTCGTCCAGAGCATTCCGTTTAGCCAGTACATACGCCTAAAACGGAACTGCTCAACGGATGCCAACTTTAAGCATGAAGCAGATCTTCTTTATCAACGACTTCTAGCGAGAGATTACACCAAAACGAGTCTTAAAAAAGCCTGTAAAAAGGCCGTAACCAGACCTAGAAACGCCTTGCTTTTCCCGGAACCAAAACAAGTCAGTCCAGACGTAGTGAGATTCATCACAACCTATTCTGACCAGCATCAAACCATACATTCTATTATCAAAAAACACTGGCATATTCTAACTACAGATCCCACCATCAGCAAATACATAGGCTCTCGTAGCGAAATCACCTTTTCGACAAGCTAAATCCTTAAAGGACACCCTAGTACATAGTCATTGCCGAAAAACTACGAATACAGCACAATCCCCGGCAGGCCTCTTCCAATGTGGCAATTGCGATTTCTGCGATTTGTTACTCACTGGACCTTCGGTCCTTCTCCCAGATGGTCGCACACACGTCCTACGGCACCACATTACATGCCAAACTCAAGGTGTTATCTATATCATTTTTTGTCAATGTGGAGCCTTTTATGTGGGCAAAACTATTAGGCCCTTTTGGAGAAGAATCAAGGACCATGTATATTATGCTACAAATGGTCTTCTGAATACCACAATGGGGTATCACATAGCTTTCAAGCATATGTATGACCCCATGATGTTTAAATTTGCTGCTCTGGATGTTGTTTATGCCGACCCTTGTGGGGGCGATTTTGATAAAAGAGTACTCCAACGTGAAACGCAATAGATACATAAATTACAAGCCACGGTCTACCCAGGCTTAAATGATATGATCAGTTTCAAATCCTTTCTCTAATAGATTCAGTCCATTAATATATCATGCGATTTGTTTGTTTCTGAGTTCATTCTTCTGCCTTCCTAAACTGCTTCCCTTACCCCCATTCCCCTCCTTGTTCTTTAAGATAGGGTAACACAGGAAAAGAAATTGAATTTTTATCTGTACCATTCACAAGGCTCACTAGATTATCTCAATGGAGATAGTTGATGTATATGCATATACAGTACTATATATATAGAATCGGTATCCGACCGTTAGTAAATATGACTTGCTGGAGAATTCATGCATGATTTCAGATTAACGGTGTTTATATATTTTTAGCATACTGTTTATGTAATTTTGTCGGATGCATCTATGTTTCTGTTTTTATGATTTATCGTGGGCTATCCACTTGTGAGTGGTGGTCACGAAACATCTTAAGCCGAATGCATTAATATGTGGTCTCTCTGCACATGCACAATCAGTATGGCATACCGATAAGAATAACAAGAATTTTCATTTTAGCATTTGTATGCATAATTTTTTTCGATCGTAATTGGGGCCTGGGCAGCAATGTTAACACAGAGTCTTTCAGAAACATGTAACTCCCAGACAGTGGTGGCACTGCGTACTTTTACTGAAATTTGGAGTCCATCAACTATCGCATTTAGCCCAAAACCGATAGACACAGCAGTTCCTACAATGGCCAGAATGCAGTTGTTATACTCTAATATGGCCAGCGCATGCGTGAGGTTTCCTCCGCCCGGATGCTGCACCGCTCGCATTTCTCCTCCTAGATGTAATGTCCTTCTCTCTGTATAGACCTCTCTGCACAGGCGCAGAGAGTATGAGAGCCGATATCCTACAATTCCCACAATCCTTCTAGCAGATCACATGATGCCCTGGCTAACAATCAGCTGTGGCTGATCTAGAGTATAAATACCTCTCAGCTGCCACAAGCCCTGTGTGCAATGGATTGCTGTCTCCCAGGAGCATGCTGTGATATTGAAACTTTAAATGTAAGTACTTAGCTCTAGGTCATTATTAGTCCCTTGCTGCTTCAGACTATTTATGTGCCCTTACTGTTTCTATCTAAGCCAATGTTATTATTGTATGCTTATAGATACAGCGATTGGCTGTTGGGCTATATATAGCCATCAGCAGTACTGGAATTCAAATCCAGGATTCACTGTGGGATACTCTTTAATGGCCCTCCTCTCTCTGATGGCCGTTCCCAAAATAAGGAATACTATTCACATGCCCCTGTTCATACATTCAGCGATACCTAATATAGTAAGTCCTAGCTTTTTTTTTTAAAGCCTATACTTTTTTACCCTAACATAGACTCTCTGTGCTGACATTGGTTGTATGTGCTCCATTTTCAGTTTCTTTAACTTTTGAGTGAATTACCCACCGTATCGTGACTGTACATGATTGTGCATTCCAAACAAGGTAATGGGTTGATGTTCGTCTCTGCACTCGCAATTGCTTAGCGCATGATTTTTATCTTGAACAGTTTGTTTATGTGTTAGTTATGTGTGTCTAATGACATTATATCTCATTTCAGATAGAGAAACATATTCTATTATCTGTCTCGTCTGTGAACCTTGGCATGGCCTGAGGAAGTCTAGCGGCGAAAAGCGTAGACATACAAGGGCTCACTGCACAATATTCATAACTGCATTTATGTTATAATCTTCATTTTTACTTTTATGTATTTGTAACCTTCAATAAATTTATATTTTTATACTGTTACTTCCTCTCCAGTGTTTCTCAGCCTAAAAAGTCCGCCCCCCTGGTAATACGTAGCACTACCAATTTTTTTTTGTCTTCATGTTTCAGGTCCAAAAGGTAGGACCCCTGTACAGAGGGATAAGTACTCAATATCTTCAAAACATATATTTTTCTTCTTCTGAGGCCTTAACACACAGACCAAAATGCAGTATACTATTCCTTACATTCAAGAACACAGTGTAAAGTCTGGCATATACTCAATGGCTCCCCCTAGGTTATAATTCAGAGTTCAGTTTATAAGTAGAACAGCAAAGCTTGGTAAAAGAGGAAGATGGTGAAAGTTCTTTTAACTCCGGAAATCTTCAGATAGCCTGAGGTTTAAACTGCAGTATTTGTAATCCACCAAAGCAAAGGAAACAAAATGACTGTAGAACAAAAGATATGCAGATGACTATGTAACTGAAGAAATATCACCACTGGTAGATTGCCTTACATGTGAGTGCAATACAGTATTGAAAAAAAAAATAAAAAAAGGTGTAATTATCTGCACTATTCAATAAAATAAGAGCAGCCAGCATAGTTTGTTGATAACCAAACACAAAAGTCCAAAGTCTAAGAAAGCAGCGTTAAAGATGATGATAATAAATTAGTGAGTCCAAGGTAAAGGGAGGAATGTTCCTGTCACCAGCTAAAGTGCATAGATATAAAAGCACTCAGCACCACATGGTAAAGTGATCTGCTTACCAGGAGGCAAAAAATGCTAGGCATGTAAATTAATCCAAGGCTCATCCAACATATCCGTCTCCTCCATTCACCCTCAAGGCTTGAAACAGCAGTGTCCAGATAATAATCACCCTCAATAAACTTCTCCAGGGACTCACATCAGATGCAGGCTCTCAGTATAACGATCGGCAATGCTCAATGAAGGAAAATAAGCGACCAATAGTAAGCCTGCAATGACAATTGAATAGATTTATTGTAGTAACTTACAGTTAAAATTCAGGAATGCATGCATCAGAGGAAAACAATTGGCTGCAGCGTTCAGCATGCTGGTGTCAACCTGCCTGACATGTTTCATTGCAAACGGATGCCTTCAGAGGCGTGGTTTTACTGACCCCAACATGCCATATATATACATACAAGAAAAAAACAATTAAGTTTGATTGGGGAGGGGATAATCACCCGACACACAGCTGAATATAATAGATCGTCATCCATGTAATATGCTTTGCACATGTGTACCTTGTGACCGCATCTCAATGGTCGTCTAATAGTGTCTGACGTGGGGGTGATAACCCTCCTGTCACTCTGCGCTTACAGAGACCTCGAGGTGCCATTGACATTACGGTGCATGCGCACCTGAAGGAGTCATGCTATTGGCTCATGGAGACAGCAAAGGCCCGCATAAGCAACGCAGGTGCATCTTCAGGTCGAGCCAGAAGAATGCAGCGCTGGAACGCAGCTGTACTCGACATCACTGACCAATTTTATGCAACAACTAAAAGCCAACACTTTGGGCATAAGCTTACAATTTGAGATGAGTAGAGCTGCTGTTAACTTTCTGGATTTAAATATTCAGATTGCTAATAATAGGATTAAAACTAATACTTTTTTTAAGGAAACCGACTGAAACTGGTATATTGGACAGGGAAGCTGCCATCATCCGTCATGGATGAAATCTGTTCCTAAAAGTCAGTTTGCCAGTTTGAGGCGCAATTGTACTTTGAAGGAAGATTTTTTAACACAGGCCTCTGATCTTAAAATTAAATTTTTGGAAAAAGGATATTACAGTATAGATCTAGACAAAGTCATTGAAGACGTGTCCAGTGTGGACAGAGCTATCATGTTGAAAGGAAGGGATAGAACCGTTAATAATAATAATAACACTCATGAATTTTCTTTAATCACCACCTACTCACGGCAACATTATGAAATAAAAAGGATTATAAAAAAACATTGGGCTGTGTTAAAAAACAATAAGATTTTAGGCCCCGCCCTACCTGAGCACCCACAGGTGATTTTTAGAGGGATACCACCCCTGAAGCTGCAGGTTGCTCCTAATGTTCTGGATGCACCAAATAGGGTATCTTTCTTTCATAAATCGAAAGGTTTCTTTCCTTGTCGTAAATGCAAGGTAATGTTACCGTGTTAATAATAATAAAGATAGAAAAATCAGCCAGTTCAAGTCCCATACTACTGCAAGGGTTTATAATATAGACACCTTTATAACATGTACATCTAAAAATGTAGTATATCTGTTAACTTGTCTATGCGGTTTACAGTATGTAGGCCGCACCATGAGAGCCATGAATGTGCGTGTCAAGGAACATTTAGATAACATCAAAAAAGGGTTCCCCAAACACACAGTGTCACGCCATTACTTAGAGTACCACAATAAGAATCCAGCTAGGACAACCATTACCGCTATAGATCGATTCACACCCCATTGGAGGGGCAGTTACATGAAGAGAGAGATCTTGCGGACGGAAACCCGCTGGATATACAATTTGAAGTGTTATAGCCCTTTCGGATTGAATGTGGAGTGGGATGTTAATAGCTTTATTAATAATAGTTAATTTTATACCCATCCGCATTTAATACCCAATTTTGGGTTATTATTATATCTACCTCACCCTTTGAGCTTCTGCCTATGCCGCTTTCCAGTCATATATGTAGTACTAATTGAATAACTTTTTTTTTTGCATTTTCATTGGTTTTATTCTATTTTTAACATTTTTAATATTTTTAATAATTTCTATATTGTATATTATTATTATGTCCATTGTTCCTTGGGAAATGTTTCCTCCATAACTTCCCTATAAGTATTTCCATGTAGCTATGGTTTATTTATTTATTTTATAATATATTTTTTAATATATTGTATCTATTCAGGAGTAATTTCCTTCTCTGGTGCTTAGTCTCCATGTAAATCTTTGTTCCGGGGTGTTGGACCGCATTGCGCTCCATCACCGCTGACCTATGCTAGAGTGACTTCCTGTTTTTGCCATTGGAACGCGGATGTTGAGTACGGCTGCGTTCCAGTGCTGCATTCCTCTGGCTCGACGTGAAGACGCACCTGCATTGCAATAGCATGACTCCTTCAGGTGCGCATGTGTCGTAATGTCAATGGCACCTCGAGGTCTCTGTAAGCGCAGAGTGACAGGAGGGTTATCACCCCCACGTCAGACACTATTAGACGACCAATGAGATGTGGTCATGAGGTACGCATGTGCAAAGCATATTACATGGATGACGATCTATTATATTCAGCTGTGTGTCGGGTGATTATCCCCTCCCCAATCAAACTTAATTGTTTTTTCTTGTGTGTATATATACTATATATATATATATGGTGTGTTGGGGTCAGTAAAACCACGCCTCTGAAGACATCCATTTGCGATGAAACATGTCAGGCAGGTTGACACCAACACGCTGAACGCTGCAGCCAATTGTTTTCCTCTGATGCATGCATTCCTGAATTTTAACTGTAAGTTACTACGCTAACTCTGTTCAATTGTCATTGCGGGCTTCACTATTGGTCGCTTATTTTCCTTCATTGAGCATTGCTGATCGTTATACTGAGAGCCTGCATCTGATGTGAGTCCCTGGAGAAGTTTATTGAGGGAGATTATTTGGACACTGCTGTTTCAAGCCTTGAGGGTGAATGGTGGATGAGCCTTGGATTAATTTACATGCCTAGCATTTTTTGCCTTCTGGTAAGCAGATCACTTTACCACATGGTGCTGAGTGCTTTCATATCTATGCACTTTAGCTAGTGACTGAAACATTCCTCCCTTTACCTTGGACTCACTAATTTATTATCATCATCTTTAGCGCCGCTTTCTTAGACTTTGCAATACAGTACTGACTTTATGGCACAGGGGGAAAAGGCAAGGTCCCAAAGTTCAGCTGTATGATGCCTGTGAAGAAGTAGATTCACCTCCGTGAAACTATAATGCCGCGTACACACGATCGGACTTTACGGCATACTTGGTCCGTAGATCTTTTCAACAGACTTTGTACGCTAGGTGCGCCAGACTTAAAAACGGACAGACTTGGACACACACGATAACTACAAAAGTCCGATGGTTTTGACCGCGGTGACGTACAGCACGTACGATGGGACTAGAAAAAGGAAGTTCAAGCCCCACTATGCCACCCTTTGGGCTCCTTCTGCTAATCTCGTGTTTATCTTGTGTTAGTAGAAGTTTGGTTAGCCATCACTGCGGAGCAGAGGCTAGTTGCCACTTTACGTTACTTGGCGACTGGGAAAAGTCTTCAGGACTTGAAGTTTTCAACAGGCATCTCCCCCCAGGCTCTGGGGATCATAATCCCAGAGACCTGTTCTGCTATTATTCAGGTCCTGCAGAAGGACTATATGAAGGTAAGTTGTATCCTTTAACATTACATTATATGTATTTAATGTTTGCTAATGTATTGTCTAAATGTCCTCGTTACCTAATTACCATGGTTGGAATATGCTGGGAATGTCCCCTTTATCTTCATGCATACCTGTTTTTTTACCTTAATCATTTTTTGGCCTACATGCATATTTCCCTTCACTAACCTCCCCACCATGGAATCCTGGGTCCATTTATATCTCTAGCCTATAGTCCCTTGAACAATGTATATTGTCAGCTCCATTGTACTGTTTTACCCCCCCACCCCCTCAAATGTTTGCAAATGTTTGGAATCTGATATCCAAGTTATGTTTAAAAGTACTTATATTTTTTTTTTCTTGTTTGACTCCACAGTTTCCTTCGAACACACAGGAATGGCAGACTGTGGCCTCCCAGTTCGCTGACCATTGGGACTTTCCCAACTGTGTCGGGGCAATCGATGGGAAGCATGTCCGCATTGTGCCACTACCCCATTCGGGGTCTTACTTCTACATCTATAAGGAGTTCCATAGTGTAGTTTTGATGGAGGTGGTCTCGGCACAATTGGAATTTATGTTCGTGGACGTGGGGAAGAACGGCCAGATGTCTGACAGGGGAGTCTTACAACAGACCGAGCTGTGCCAGCGTCTCCAGACTGGTGGCCTGGGATTGCCACCTGATGACCAGAATGTGGATGGACTCCCCTCAGTTTTCATCGCTGATGAAGCGTTTGCTCTCGGCGAGCACTTGATGAGGCCGTTCCCCCAAAGGACACTCACCCTTGAGAGGAGGGTATTTAATTACCGGCTGGCCAGAGCAAGAAGAGTTGTGGAGAATGCCTTTGGGATTCTGGCCAGCCGGTTCCGTTTGTTCCTCTCCGCAATAAATATAGCAGAATACAAAATCAATTATGTGATCTTTGCTTGCTGCATTCTGCATAATTTCTTGAGACGTCATTCTTTGACATATCTAACTTCTGTTGGGCCTGAGGCCAGACTTGGTGTTGATGAACCACTCACAGGCCTGGAAAGTGGCCGTATTGGCTTGGCCCCACAAACCGCCCATGAAGTGTGTGACAGATATGTCAATTATTTTAATGGTCGGGGGCCATTGCAATGCCACAAGATCTTTAAGATTTTTTTAAAAAAAAATTTTAAAAAATTTGCCAACAATCTCTTGTTTTGATTCTTGTTTGCATTTAGTTTTGTCTGTCTCCTAGTGCACTTGTAGTGGCAAGTGCATTTCCCTTTAGTTAATAAGGCCCTTTGTCACTGTAACCACACAAAAAAATAACAAACTGTTATTGATAAATAATAAGCCACACACATTGTAGTAGTAAAAACATTTTACTGTGTGCACATTGAAAGGTGCATTTTGTTTGAACGTGTTTTTTTTTATTTTTTTTATTTTTTTGGTAACAATATTTTTTTACTTTTTTTAGGCATATTTGTAGAAAATATACATTGTTTACCAAATTTGGCTTGACAACAGGGTTTTAAAAAAACATAAGAACAAAAAATAACAGGAACTTACAAAGTTCAACATGTTAATAACGGTGCTGGTGATGTCACCCATGTAAAATAAAAAAATTGCAGATGCTCACAATTTCTCATGATAAAAGGTTCAAGTCAACATGTGCTATCTCCCATCATGGGGGAGCAATGGACGTGTTTTTTGTGTGCAATCCCTTTGTTCCTCTCACAAACTAACATAATTCTGATGAAGGGGTTGCAAACACAAAACAAGTACATTGATATCCCCTGATGGAAGATAGCACATGATGACACACCGTGTGCATCTGCAAAATTTTTACATTAGTATTTAGCAAGTTAAAACATTTTAGAAAAATAAAACTTGACGATGAAATGAAGAACATGATTGATGCTTTTAGGCAAATAGTTATTAGATTCTGCCCAAAACATCAATCATGTTCTTCATTTCCTGTTGCATGCTGTCCAGCCGATTTCTCATGCTGTCAATTTGGTCATGCATTCTATCAATTTGGCCATTCCACACCATTATCTGGCCAATTAGTCTTTGTGCACTGTCTGTGCTAAATGGCTCAGTCGCTTGGCCTTTCACAACCAGAACATCACCTAAAATTTGTGGATAAAAAATTATTGTAAAATATGCACGCCTAAATAGATGAACTTAAGCTGGGGTGTCAGTCACTCACTTGGTGGGGTGGGTGTGGTCTTGGGCTGGGGTTTGGGGTAATTTCAGCTTCAGGCTGGTGACTTGGGGGGGGTCCTGGGATCCTTGGGTTGTTGTCTGAGTCTTTTCTCCCCTATGAGAATTAAACAAAAGGTATAGTTAAAACACAGTGATATTTCAGTCTTGAAAAAGGAATATGAAACGTTGGTTAGAAGTTGTGGACAATTGTCATTTTTTTTGCACCAAAAATTTTGAAGACAGGATTAAAATTCACTCTGCCGAAAAATGCCAAACAATACACATTTTCATGCAAGTTTCACAGATGCAGAGACCTCAAGTATCCCCTGGAGCCCCTATGTGTATTACCCCCAAAAATTTTCTCTGGTGTCACATAGTATACTAGTGCTCGTGAGTCCAGATGTGGAAACAGCTGCTGTGTCCTGTCCTTACATTACACTGAATCATTTTTGAAGAAGCATTTATAGTTTCAAACACATCTACACAACATCACCAAATTTTTGGAATACGACAAATTATCAAGACCTAAATGTATGTCCAAACCCTGTACCATCATATTTGGGGAAAAAAAACACCTAATTTTCTTAGTATCATATGTTTTGGAAACAAAACGGTCTTTACGAACGATGCTGTATAAACGAAAAGCATATGGATCAGCATGCAAGTTATTAAGTATCTCATTAGGAACACACAAGCACTTACTTTTTTTAAGCAGCTTCTTTATTCGCCAATATTGTTCAGGCTCCCTACTTTTGAGGTCAGACCACCGCTTCCTCAATTGTTCTTTAGCCTGTTTAGTGCCATATTTTTGTTCAAGAGCGGTGACAACTGAGGACATTATTTTGTCCTTCCGCATATTGGGTCGGGTGTACGGTCCTTTTTTGCCATCGTAGTCCTCCCTTCTCAATATGGACACCTTCTCCACCATCTCTTCAAAGGCCATGTTGGTGGCCTTATATCTCCTCCTGGATCTGGATGTTTGTGGTTCCGGGCTTTCCTCCGCGCTACTTGCAGATAATCTCTCCGCCATCTTTTTCTCTATATACTGCCACTGCGCAACGAAGAGTGAAGGGGCGGGGAAAAAACGTACTAAAGAACGTCAGGGGCGGGCGACGCAGGCGTAGCATGACACATGCACAGTGTATATAAAGCTATTATGCTGGCCTACGTATGTCCGAGCGGAAATAGCGAGCATCAGAAACGAAAGTAAGATTAAACGTGAGTGTGTGTTTGGTGAAAGTGTTTGGTGTGTGTTTGTGTACCCTAGATTGATTCAAAAATAATACTGGGAGTTTGGACTGACATTACAGTTTTTATCTTGTGTCTTGTCTTTCAGCAAAAATGAATCCCTTTAAGAAGGAAGAATTTTTGGCATGTTTTCTTGATTTGTATCAAGAAAACAGAAACCTGTGGGAGGTCAACCACCCATTGTATTTTAATAGAGATGCAAGGAAGGCGACACTGGGCACACTTTTGGAATTTGTGAAGACTCGAGTCCCCCAGGCAGACCTTAAGTTTCTGGACACTAAAATTGGTATCTTGCGCAATATGTACAGGTGGGAACACAAGAAGTTCCAGGAGTCGCGCAGATCTGGAGCAGCAGCAGACCAGGTTTATGTCCCCAAGCTGTGGTACTACCAAAAAATGCGATTTCTGGATGACCAGACAGAAGCAAGGCAATCACTTTTGAGCCTTCCCTCCAGCCTTCCCTCCACCCTTCCCTCCAGCCTTCCCTCCACCCCAGCTGAGGAGTCCCAAGAAGAACTGGGCCCTTTCATTCTTGATGAAGTGGATGCGCCCAGCTTCAGCCAGGTATACTTTTTTGTGAATTTGGGATTGTGTAAATATTAATGATGTAAACCAAAAAAATTTTGAAGTGCTTCACTAAAAATGACTTCATCAGAATTATTAATATGTAGACATATCACTAGACAGTAGTGGCCAAAAATATATTTCAAATATTGGTGAGCAGCTAGAATAATGGTGGGGTCAAAAAGATAGCCTTTTTTCTATTTGTTTAGAATTATATTTGCAAGTCATGAGCTGAAAATTGTGTGTGATTGCGTAACCCTAAATTAAAACTACCGGTATGTCCCTTTTTTTTTACCCAGGATGAGCTCAGCCAGGAGGAGTCCGTGCCCAGAGGTATAGAGTAGGAGGCCTTGCCCAGTGGGAGAGAGGAGGAGGCCTTGCCCAGTAGGAGAGAGGAGGAGGCTGTGGCTGGGCCCAGTAGAAGCCTCAGGTAGTGTCAGGTGCCTCCCCTCCACATTAGCACCAAAAGGCCCAGAAAGATGGCCCGAACTGAGAAGGAATCACTATGCCTCATTCGCGAAGCCAGCAAAATCCTCAGCACACCACCCAATGCGGAAGACGCGTATGGAACCTATATGGCCACCAGATTGCTGGAACTAGAAAAAGGGGCAACGCCTCCTCCATGAGGGTCTGATTTTTCAAGTGTATCAGAAGGGCTTGAGAGGGGAGCTTACTGCAAAAACATATATAGCAGATGAAGCCACTCCTCCTGCTACTCCTCCTCCTCCTCCTGCCCCAAGTACACCACCAGAGGCACAGCCTCCAAGGAAGGCTGCAGAGAAGCGTGGAGGGAAGGCTGCAGGGCAGCGTGCAGGGAAGGCTCCATGGAAGACTCGAAAGTGATTGGCTGGCTTCTGTCTGGTCTGACTTCTGATGTGCTCCCTGTGCTCCCTATAGTTACAAGATACCAATTTTAGTGTCCTAAAACTTGATGTGTGTCCTGGGGGACAAAAGGCTTCACACATTCCAAAAGTGTCTCCAGTGTTGCCTTCCTCATTTCTGTTTTGACCAAAATAAATTCATATTTTCGTTACCTTACATTATTGACTATGTGTTTTGATTCAAAAAGGACATTTGGTTTGTGAGTAGGCAGGTACAGGTCAAAAAGACTATATGTAGTTATTTACAAAAGGCTAAATCATTTTGCAATTCAAATGCAAAGTACTATTGCAAAGTGCACTTGATAAATTGCACTGCAAGTGCACTTGTTGAAAGTGCAGTCACTGTAAATCTGACGGGAAGATCTGAAATGAGGGGAAGCTCTGCTGATTTTATCATACAATCATGTGCAAGAGAATTTTTTATTTTTTTTGGGGTTCCTTGCACGTGCCCCTCGGATCCACAGCGAATGCACTTCCAAATGCTCTTTCAGGGCAATTCCAAGTACAATTTGCAAAAATGAATTTGCCTTTTTAAAATAACCCCCTATGTCTAATTAACAAGGGACACCAACCTCATTAAGGTTCATTACAACAATAAAAATTATTAAGGTTATTGTGGTAACTTGAAACTCAAAATCAAAAAAAAAAAAAAAAATTGTATAATTTAGCACACATTGTAAAATAGATATTGTTTAAATCTGTAAAAAATAAAGATGAGTCCAAAAAATAATTGGCTACTTTAGTTCGGGAGATGTGGCTTTTAATAAATATCATATTAGTCATGGCATGAGGATAAATCATGAAGAAAATAGTTTGTGAGAACTCTGTGCGAATATAAGCAGCAAAACAACTTCATCCTTCTCGCATTATAAAGAAAAAAAGAATGCGCTGTATTAAAAGATCACAGAAGAGGAATGTGCTAGCTTCAATACGAAGGCTAGTTTTACCAGACCAAGCGCTTCCGTCTTGTACTTGCTTCAGAGCATGCGTCAGTTTGGGTCCGTCGGACTAGCACACAGACGAACGGTTTGTACGCTAGAAAACAGAGTCCGTCGGAAAGATTTGAAACATGTTTCAAATCTAAGTCCGTCAAACTTTTGAGAAAACAAAGTCCGCTGGAGCCCACACACGATTGAACTGTCTGACGAAATCCGGTACGCCGGACCAATTATGCCGTAAAGTCCGATGGTGTGTACGCGGCATCAGTCTCACCAGCAGTCTGTTGAAAGAACTCACTCAGCAATAGTTACAACAAAAAGATAGATATTTGCCTATTGGTTCTGATCTCTATGACCCGTGCAATAGGGAAGCATACATAGAGTTCAGCCTTATGAGCTCCTATCTGACTTGTCTATCTAACAATTGTAGAGCTTGCATTTATATACCCTTTTATAAGCCTTATCTTAACCATCTATCCTAGATATGATTGGTTGCTAAGATTTACGTCAATGTAACTATCCATAAATCTGACACCTGTTCTACAACCAGATAAACTTAATTATTCCCAGAATTCCTATATGTTCATTAAAGTGATTTATAACTGGTTTTGTCCAATTAAAAACACCTGTGCATAGACAGTATGGCACCCAGCTGTGTTAAATCAAACCCTCCTCATCTTGATAAGATTTAACTAACTTCAAGAATTACAGATTTACGACTTTGAGAGAATGAACTTTCAATAACCCCACCAGATGTGTTATATGTGTTACTATATAATCCTATGTGTAAAAGTACTGTATCACTTACAATCAATATATATATATATATATATATATATATATATATATATATATATATATATATATATATATATATATACATACATACATGCACATACACATATACACACATATATACATATATATAAAGTCAATTGCTTTATTCAATATTGTCTAATTATTAATATATATACATATATATATATTTCCTTATTCAATGTATTTTAACAGTTTTAATGAGGGCTTAAGCAGACCTTTGTTTGACCTTGTCAAACTTAATTAATGTACTGCACATAACTTTCCCGCATTCCACGTAATTATTTTAAACACCTGTTAAGATGTTCTTATCTATCTGATTTAGATGCATTTCAAGGACTTGAGACAATTCTATATAACTTGAATTTATTCTAATGAACTTTCACCCAGTAAACTATAAAAGTATGAGAAAGAAGCAGAGAGGTCATCTAAAGTTCAATATTTTCTGTATCTAAGAAATAACATATATTGGTTAATATGAAATTCTACTACTTTTAAGCAATCTTTTGCAAACAAACATAAATGATTATAAAATAAGAATCTAAATTCTCCAACAGCCTGGGCTCTGGCTGGGCCACTCAAGAACATTCACAGAGTTGTCCCGTAGCCACTCCTTTGTTATCTTGGCTGTGTGCTTAGGGTTGTTGTCCTGTTGGAAGATGAACCTTCTCTCCAGTCTGAGGTCCAGAGTGCTCTGGAGCAGGTTTTCATCAAGGATGTCTCTGTACATTGCTGCTTTCATCTTTCCCTCGATCCTGACTAGTCTCCCAGTTCCTGCCCCTGAAAAACATGGCTTCACTGTAGGGATAGCATTGGCCAGGTGATGAGCGGTGCCTGGTTTCCTCCAGACATGACGCTTGCCATTCAGGCTGAAGAGTTTAATCTTAGTTTCATCAGACCAGAGAATTTTGTTTCTCATGGCCTGAGAGTCCTTCAGGTGCCTTTTGGCAAACTCCAGTTTACTGAGGAGTGGCTTCCATCTGGACACTCTACCATTGGTAGATGCTGCAGGGATGGTTGTTCTTCTGGAAGGTCCTCCTCTTTCCGCAGAGAATCGCTGGAGCTCTGTCAGAGTGACCATTGGGTTCTTGATCACCTCCCTGACTAAGGCCCTTCTCCCCCGATCGCTCAGTTTCGCCAGGTGGCCTGCTCTAGGAAGAGCCCCTGGTTGTTCCAAACTTCTTCCATTTATGAATGATTGGGGCCATTGTGCTCATTGGGACCTTGAATGCTGCAGAAATTTTTCTGTACTCTTCCCCAGATCTGTGCCTCGATACGATCCTGTCTTGGAGGCCTACAGACAATTCCTTGGACTTCATGGCTCAGACATGCACTGTTAAATGTGGGACTTTGTATTGACAGGTGCGTGCATTTCCAAGCCATGTCCAATCAACTGAATTTACCACAGGTGGATGATCGATGGAAACAGGATGCACCTGAGCTAAATTTTGAATGTCATGGCAAAGGCTGTGAATACATATGTACATGTGAGTATTTTCCTTTTTTTATTTTTAATAAACTTGCAAAGATTTTAACTAAACTTCTTTCACATTGTCATTATGGGGTATTGATCAGAGAATTTTGAGGAAAATAATGAATTTAATCTATTTTGGAATAAGTCTGTAACATAACAAAATGTGGAAAAAGTGAAGCGCTGTGAATACTTTCCGGATGCACTGTATCCCTGTATACTTAACACACACACAGATGATATTATTTTCTAAACCTTTTCCCTTGATTACAATCTTTCCTCTGCCCATACCATTTCCAGCTATGGGCAAAGGAACTTTGCTATGATAGCATCTTACTATGACAGCACTAGTAAGATGGTTTAAACCTAAATAGTCCTTATGTATATTATAGGGGTAGATATGGGTTTCTATATAGCTGCACGTCTTAGCTTGCATACAAGCTTATTTGACTTTAGACATTCCTCTGCTTACATATGCACACTGATGTACATATATTGGACTACACAATAGATATGGTCCAACTGCAGCCAATTTTGCAGAAGTGAACATTCTCTTCTTTACCACTAGATGGTGCAATGACTATAAAAATATATGCATACTGGTGTATGTGTATTTACAGATTAAAACAAAATTCCATTCCTTCATCTCCCCAGCCACATCTCAAATAGATACAATTGATTGAATAGGTTGCCACTGAAGAAGTGGTAGATATAGGGCTCATTCATATAAGCTTTTTAAATTTAGATTCAAATGTGTGAAATTGGTGCCTGCAGTTGAATTATTGTTTTACTGTATGTGGATTCCATAGACCATATTGTTTATTTTTAAGTGTCTTTAATTCGATACAGATAATTTGTGCCTTCTCACATTAAACGTAATACTATTTTATATTCTAGTTTGATGTGACCTGAGACAATGTGGTTGATTTTATCCTCATGAGGTACTTAACCACTTCAGCCCCGGAAGGTTTTACCCCCTTACTGAACAGAGCACTTTTTACAATTTGGCACTGCGCTGCTTTAACTGGTAATTGCGCGGTCATGCAATGCTGTACCCAAAGGGAATTTGTGTCCTTTTTCCCACAAATAGAGATTTATTTTGGTGGTATTTGATCACCTATGGGATTTTTATTTTTTGCGATATAAACGAAAAAAAGACTTAAAATTTTGAAAAAAAAATGATTTCCTGGCCCATCCTCACGTCGGCACATAACATGTTAACAGCTCCTAGGGAGCCTCACATGACCACATGTTCCAAGCTGAATAAAAGACAGCCCCTTCCCCCAACTAAGATGTTCTTTTTTTGGTCGTGCTCCAGGCCACATGTTGATTGCAGTTGGTAAGTAATTTGTTTATCTGCATCCCCCTGCCGAACCTACCCCTCCATGCTCAGCCTCTCATGGAGTTGGGAGACCCTAAATGTGGAAGGTAAATCCTTCTAAGAACTGGGTGCCTTTTTGTGCCAAGGCTGTGGGCAAAATGATGCTTAAACAGCATTGATATTGTACAGGTGTGGTATTATAAGAGCTCTGCAATGTCATCATTGCCTCTCCCTTGGGGTTTTATTCTGTCTTTTTATATGCAGCTCACCGCACTGCTCTCCTGGCTTTATTGTCAGTCTGAGAGCGGCTGTGAATGGTGTCACAGAGTGTGGGGAGATGGGCAGCACAGGATAGGAACCGCCAGATGCCATGCAATGGTGTAAATGGAGGTCTGCAGTTGGGAGGGCTTCTCTCCCTCCCTCTCTGTAGTCCTGCCAGGTAAAGGACTTACCTTTAGATTCTGACTGAGTCTCCTGTTTGCCTCTGGATGTGCTGTCCTGGCTCCCCTGCTATGCTGTGTAATTCTGTGGGTTTGACAGACTGACTGTTATGCCGCGTACACACGGTCGGACTTTTCAGCTACAAAAGTCCGACAGCCTGTCCGACATACTTCCGGCGTACCTTCGGCGGACTTGCGGCAGACTTTCTAACGAACGGACTTGCCTACACACGACCACACAAAAGTACGACAGCCTAGTACGCGGTGACGTACACCAAGTCCGACGAGACTATAAAACGGAAGTTCAATAGCCCGTACGACACCCTTTGGGCTCCTTCTGCTAATCTCGTGTTTATCTCGTGTTAGTAGAAGTTTGGTGAGAGACGATTCGCGCTTGTGAGACTCGTATTTTTCAGTTCGTTTTAACTGTTGTTCAGTCTGTGCTTGTGAGGTTTGTATCTGCTTTTCAGTGCGTTTGGTCAGTTGGCATTGAGAAATCTTTGTTTTATTGTCCGCTCGTTCCTGATTTTCAGGTCGTTCTTCACAGGCCTTGCTGTTCTTCAGTGCGTTCTGTTAAGTGCGTTCTGACCAGCCGACCGTTTTGAAGCCATGTTACCTGTACGTACTCGTCGTCGAGCTCGTGCATTGTATGTGCTTGGTGCTGTAGTTTATTCTTCAGACCAAGACCAGTCCATGAACAGGGCGAGGAGGAGTTCATGGACCAAGAATTGGTTGCTCCAGCGTGACCAGTTCTGTCACATGCCATTGCTCCGTGAGATCCGTGAGAATAATCCTGAGGATTTCAGGAACTTTCTCCGGATGACGGACCCCGTTTTTGACCGTTTGTTGGCTTTGCTGACCCCCTATATCAGCAGGCAGGATACCTGCATGAGGCAAGCCATCACTCCGGAGCAGAGGCTAGTTGCCACGTTGCGGTACTTGGCGACAGGGAGAAGCCTGCAGGACCTCAAGTTCTCGACAGGCATCTCCCCCCAGGCTCTGGGGATCATTATCCCAGAGACCTGTTCTGCCATCATCCAGGTCCTGCAGAAGGACTATATTAAGGTAAGATATTTTTCTTTTATTAGCATCACATGTTCTTTTATGTAATCTTTGATAATGTAATGTATTTCTTGCTTCAAACACTACTTACCATCATTGCAATATAGTGTGAATGTCCCCTTTTTATCCTCACACATGCTGAATTTTTTTCCTGTTATTTTTTGTCATGCATGTATATTTTCCTTCAATAACCTCCCCAGCATGCAATGATGGGAACATATCCACCTAGTCTACTCATTTTGAATGTATTTTGTTTGAGTGTATTTAGTGTGCTTATAATTAGCAATTAGCTAGATTTACCAACCCCCCCCCCTAAACTCACTCCAAATAGTGTGCTGATAATTAGCAATTAGCTTGATTTCCCAACCCCCCCCCCCCCCACCCTCGTAAAAATTTGCTTGAATGTTCTGTGGTGTTGATTTGTCTAAAGCAAATATATGTTGCACTTTGCAAAATGCATGTGCACTCTACAAGTGCATTTGTTCCAGTGCTTTAGTAAATGAGCAGAAGCTCTGCTGATTTCCATCATCAAATCATATGCAAGCCACAAAGTGTTTTCATTAATTGCCCTTGCATGTGATTGTGTACTCCTTGCAACATGAATGCCTTTTTACCTTACCTCATTTACTGTAAGCTGGTTAGCAACTGCACCTGCAGAGTGCGACAATTGCAGTCTTGTAGCCTTTTTAGTCCCTAAATTCCTGCGTGTCCTAAAAGTAATCTTTTTTAGGGATTTCACAACCCCCTAAAATGTAATCAATGTTCCATCAGAGGGGGTGAGCAATCTGATAAGTGTGCCTTTCCATATTAGTTATTCCAGAAGAATTAAATTATTTAATGTTATACTGATGCTGGGGAATAATGTTTTTAATTGTATAATTTTCTTGCAATGTTAGCTTCAAAATTAATGATTTTGGTTTTCTTGTTTGATTCCCCAGTTTCCTTCAACGCCACAGGAATGGCAGACTGTGGCATCCCATTTTGCCAGCCGTTGGGACTTTCCCAATTGTGGAGGGGCTATAGATGGGAAACATGTCCACATCGTGCCACCACCCCATTCGGGGTCATACTATTTTAATTATAAGGGGTTCCACAGTATTGTTTTAATGGCGGTGGTGTCGGCACACTATGAATTTTTATATGTGGACGTGGGGAAGAATGGCCGGATGTCGGATGGAGGAGTATTTGCCCAGACGGAGTTCTGCCAGCGTCTCCAGAGTGGTGGCCTGGAATTGCCACCTGATGCGGATAACGTGGAAGGACTCCCCTTTGTCTTCATTGCCGATGAAGCCTTCGCTCTCAGCAAGCACCTCATGAGGCCATTCCCCCAAAGAACCCTCACCCCGGAGAGGAGGGTTTTTAATTTCCGGCTGGCCAGAGCTAGAAGAGTGGTTGAGAATGCGTTTGGAATTCTGGCCAGCCGGTTCCGCCTGTTTCAAACATCCATTAATTTGGCGGAATACAAACTTAATTTTATCATTTTATCGTGCTGCATTCTGCACAACTTTTTACACAAACATTCTGTAAATTATATAGGAACAGTTGGGCCTGAGGCCGGACTTATAGATGACAACCTTACGGGCCTGGATACTGTCCGTACTGGCTTGGCCCCCCAAAGTGCCCGTCAAGTTAGACAGCAATATGTTAATTATTTTATGGGTAGGGGGGCCATTGCAATGGGCCAGGATATTTAATTTTTTAAAATAAAAAAAATATTGATGAAATCTGGAATTATATTTATTGCTTGCCTTTCTTTTGGGCTTTCTCCTAGGTTATGGTCGAGCAGTTGTAGTGCCAACTGTATTTTCCTTTTAAATGTCTAAATAAGCTCCATTGCCACTGTAAACAACTTTTTTACAATTATAACCAAACTGATACTGAGCATTGAAATAACAAACCACACATTTATTTAATTCCTATAAGGAGATGTTTTTATTAATCGTTGTTATGCATTCAGTTATGCATTTAGTAGAAAATGTTCATAGACAAAAATATAATGATATCTTACTAATTAGCAAAAATATTATTATATTTAAATATTTCTACATAATCCACAAAAAAATTTTTTTGCCTTTTTGATTTTCGCAAACAGGCTTTTTTTGATTTTTTTTTTTTTTTGGTTTTTTGGAAAATCAAGTTTTTTCATTTTTTTATTTTTTTTTTGAAAATCAATATTTTTTTTTTTGTTTTTTTGAAAATCAAGTTTTATCTTTTTTTTGTTTTTTTTAAAATCAAGTTTTTTTTTTTTTTTGTTTTTTTTAAAATCAAGTTTTATCTTTTTTTTTGTTTTTTTTAAAATCAAGTTTTATCTTTTTTTTGGTTTTTTTAAAATCAAGTTTTATCTTTTTTTTGGTTTTTTTAAAATCAAGTTTTTTTTTTTTTTTTTGTTTTTTTGAAAATCAAGTTTTATCTTTTTTTTGTATTTTTTAAAATCAAGTTTTATCTTTTTTTTGTTTTTTTTAAAATCAAGTTTTATCTTTTTTTTGGTTTTTTTAAAATCAAGTTTTATTTTTTTGTGGATTTTGTATGTATTTTCTAGAAACAGCCCTCCTTTTTTAAATTATGTTAAACAGCCATATATGTTCAGCCAAAAAAAAAAAGAGAAGGCCCAGAATGGGGTCAGCAAAACAGGAAATGAAGGACATGATCGATGTTTTGGGCTTTCAAAAAGGGCATTTAGATTCTACCCAAAACATCAATCATGTCCTTCGTTTCCTGCTGCATACGATCCAGCCGATTACGCATTTCATCGATCTCCCTGTTCCAGGCCATTATTTGACCAATTAGCCGTTGGGCACTGTCTGAGGTGAAATAGTCACTTCTTGTACCTAAAGTGGAATGAAACCAAAAAATGTGTTTAGAAATATGCACACATACATAGTTTACCTTACCATAATAAAGCTGTTGTCTCAGACACTGACCTGGTGGGGTGCCCATGTAGCATAATTCCTCCACATCCTCGGGGGTGGCACTGTTGCTTGAATCAAGCACAACCAGATCCCCTAA